>NW_007577767.1:299418-350018 GCF_000690725.1 Stegastes partitus | reverse complement strand
TTTTTTTTTTTTTTAAGGCAGTGACTTTAAATATATAACATAAACTAACGCCAAAACCTGTAGCTGTAAAAAAAAAAAAGAAAGAAAATCCTAGAATTTCATTTTTTTTAAAGAAAATCTAGCATTTTCACAAAAAGACTACTATTTCTTTTTTTATTTTATAGATGTAAAAGTTAGATTCAAGTTTAATATCTTTAATGTATCCCTAAAATTAATTACAATTAGTGACAACATAAAAAGAACCATTGGTTCCGTTTACATGGATTTGTTTGTTAAATGAGAGAAATCTTGTATGATTAAACACGTTTTCATCACAAACATGTTTTCGCAGATGTATGATATCTGTAAGTTTTGGTAAATTGTCAAAAGTGACAAACAGGTCTTTTAGTTTTAGTTCTCTAACTGACATTTTTGATTACCTCAGAAAATAACTGCAACAATCAAATGTTTTAGTGAATGTATGAGATATATTATCACTCCTCTGTTTAGCTGAGAAAATGCTACGTTACAAAAACAATGACATAAATAATTTTTACCTTCTGATGTATGGAGTTCGACTAGAAGCCACATAAGTGAGTTTCAGACTCTTGAATTTATCCACATAATGCATTTGAGCATTAAAGATTCACTTAAGCTCATCACACCTACATACGTTTATTTTGGAATTAAGATACTGAAATGATAAAACAGATTTTTTTTCGGTGTCTTCTTGTCAGAGTGAGCTTAAATTCAAGCACACGCTGCATCCTCAGAATACTGTACTAGAGTATTTATAAAGGACAATGGAAATTATTGTTATAGAATTTAACAATCTACTTGGGAGTCACTTTATTCATAAATATAGCCTTATATCAAAAACTGGATGAAGTAAAAACTCTTGGCAGTTGACTGAACACCTGTTCAGGTGAGTTATGATGCTCCCCATCACCTATTTTTAGTCAATAGAACTAACTTAGAACATAATATTAATTACCTTCTTTCTAATCTTATCGTGTAGGATTGCTTTTCCAGCCTATTGTCACCTAATAAATGTTAAATCAAGAAATAATATATGATCATCCATTACCTCAGTGGCAGGTTTAAGGTAAGATTTCTGTTGTGCAACAGAAAGCTCCTGTATCAGGGCCAAAATGAGAATCCTGCTTAGATGTGTTACTGAGTTGTTATTGAAACTGAGATGTTGCATTGTGCACTTGCGCTTGCACTTGCATGCCCACAAAACCCGAGGGTTAAGTGTGCAACAGCAAAGGCGTTGTTGTGTGTTAAATTCAACTGTATGTTACCAAGGGAACCGAGCCCCCGAACACTATCCAATCAAAACTCGAAAGCAAGTTGTCTCGACCAATCAGCTGCCATGTGGGCTTTGCCTGACAGCTATCTGCACCAATCGCCTTTGTCGGCGGTTTGTATCTGGCGACAGTCCCACCTACTCAGGTTAGTCAGTTGGTGCAGAGCTCGAGCGGCAACAACTTTTCCTGTGCGGTCACTGTTCAAAAGTTCTTCAATTTCGACAGAAAATGAGAGAAATTGTTCACCTGCAGGCCGGCCAGTGTGGCAACCAGATCGGAGCAAAGGTGAGAATCGCTTTAGTTTGAAAGTGACGCACCAATTCATAGGAAAAAGAGAGCGAATGTTAAATTTGGTTTAGGCGGGCTGCTAAATTAGCTTACTTAGCGGGAAAGCTAATGATAGCACTGCTGGTTTTGACTGGTGGCGGTAAGTCCTGCTAGTTATCAAGCTTATTGAACTTATTCTCTATGATTCCAGTTCTGGGAGGTAATAAGTGACGAACATGGCATCGACCCGTCCGGGACATATCATGGGGACAGCGACCTGCAGCTGGAGCGAATCAGCGTCTATTACAACGAGGCAACAGGTTCACTTCACTTTGCTAACTGTTCTGTGCTACTGAGTTAGATTATCTCATTTCTGGGTGAGCCGAGGTAATTCAATACCTCACGGAAGACTTGTTAGTACCGTTGCTATCCTGCAGGGGGGCATTATGTCACCAGAAGCCGTTAGAAATCAGTCTTGAAGTGAATGGGCTCCTCCTGACTCTGCGTCCTGGTTACTGTCGCTCAGTTTCCATGACACAACAAACCAACAAACCGTCAGCTAACACAATAGCCAGCCATTACACCGGCTCTAGCTTCTACTTGTGTTTTAAACCCCTGCTGACGTTAAAAATTTAAATTAAAAAAAATACAAGGGAGGTATTATGAGTAAATCAAATCAGCAGAACATAAATATGATAACTAATATTAGGAAATATAAATGAACAAGTTTCCTAACTACGTCAAATGAAAAGCAATTTGTTAGCAGCTTTTCATATGGCTTTGGGACTTGTTGGTTAGTTCCTCTGTGTCTGTGCTGGCAATCTAAACTTCATAGCAATGATTTATAATTGATATCAAACAGGTGACTTAATCTTAAAACATCCTATCCTTGATCTATTACTTTTTTATTTCACTTAGCCTGTAAGATAGCTAAAGTTGTTAGAAATGGCGACAGCATCTTCACAGAGCTGAAAGTGGGTCTGAATTATTATTTTTTTTTATGTGTTCTGTCAGCATTTCAAATGATTAGTTAATTCCTACTACTCAAATAGAGTAAGGTCAATGCAGGCAACATCTTGCAGTTATAGTTTCACAGTTTGCTTCATAAAATAATCTTTTTTGTGGGTATGCGTTCATCAACAGGTGGCAAGTATGTCCCTCGTGCAGTGCTGGTGGACCTGGAGCCAGGCACCATGGACTCTGTGAGGTCTGGTCCTTTTGGTCAGGTGTTTAGACCAGACAACTTTGTCTTTGGTGAGTATTTAAATAAAAATTCAAATTCATTTGGCAAATGAAAATGCCCTACTTGTCCTGTGAGAGTAAAAATGACAGTCACGTTCAGTGTAGGCACTTGTCATTGCATGTAAATTGTGTTTTAATTTGCAAATAGGAGTACGTCAGACTTCAAATAGATTAAGATAGGGGAGGTTCTGACCCTGCAGCTGTGAAAGCTTTTTGTATTTGCATGTAACGCAGGCCAGAGTGGAGCCGGTAATAACTGGGCTAAAGGCCACTACACTGAGGGAGCTGAGCTGGTCGACTCAGTCCTGGATGTGGTGAGAAAAGAGGCCGAGAGCTGCGACTGCCTCCAGGGCTTCCAGCTCACACACTCCCTTGGAGGAGGCACGGGCTCTGGTATGGGCACACTGCTCATCAGCAAGATCCGAGAGGAGTACCCAGACCGCATAATGAACACGTTCAGCGTGGTGCCCTCTCCTAAGGTCCTTATAATGAATTCAAATATTTTCAGATTACATGTTTGGCCCTCTGCCTGCTTCCTCCCTGCTTTAACACTTTTGCATTTTCCTCCCTTTGTTTCCTCCATCGCTTCTCTCTCCTCCTCCAGGTGTCGGACACAGTGGTGGAGCCATACAATGCCACCCTCTCCGTCCACCAGCTGGTTGAGAACACAGATGAGACCTACTGCATTGATAATGAGGCCCTGTATGACATCTGCTTCCGTACACTGAAACTCACCACACCCACCTATGGTGATCTCAACCACCTCGTCTCAGCCACCATGAGCGGGGTGACCACCTGCCTGCGCTTCCCTGGCCAGCTCAATGCTGATTTGAGGAAGCTGGCCGTCAACATGGTCCCGTTTCCTAGGCTGCACTTCTTCATGCCAGGCTTTGCTCCTCTGACCAGCAGGGGCAGTCAGCAGTACAGGTAGAGAAGCAGCCCCCTGCTTTTTGCAAACTCATCGTGACTCTTAAGTTGTAGATTGTTTACTTTTCAGTTAAAATGAATCCCAACTGAGTTATCTTTCTGTTTCTAGGGCACTGACAGTTCCTGAGCTCACCCAGCAGATGTTTGATGCCAAGAACATGATGGCAGCTTGCGACCCACGCCACGGGCGCTACCTCACGGTCGCCGCCATCTTCCGAGGCCGCATGTCCATGAAAGAGGTGGATGAGCAGATGCTGAACGTGCAGAACAAGAACAGCAGCTACTTTGTGGAGTGGATCCCAAACAATGTCAAGACAGCAGTGTGCGACATCCCTCCACGCGGCCTCAAGATGGCCGCCACTTTCATTGGCAACAGCACGGCCATTCAGGAGCTGTTCAAGCGCATTTCGGAGCAGTTTACTGCCATGTTCCGCCGTAAGGCCTTCCTGCACTGGTGAGTAACGCACAGCGAGGGAGAGGTTCATGTACTTCTGTAGGCCTGTTCTAAGCCCAAATGCGTATACTAACATGCCGCCTGTGAATAAGTATTTTACTACTATGTTATTTCAGGTACACGGGTGAGGGCATGGACGAGATGGAGTTCACGGAGGCTGAGAGCAACATGAATGACCTGGTGTCCGAGTACCAGCAGTACCAGGATGCCACAGCTGAGGAAGAGGGAGAATTTGAGGGTGAGGAGGGTGAAGAGGACTTGGCCTAGACTTCAACCATGAAACTTTTCCTACTATGCAACAGTTTAGGGCTGGACAGTATCGTTGATGTATTTGTCAAGTTATGTAAAGTTTATTAAAGTTGTCCAACTGTAGCAGGGGTGTAGAGGGTTTCTCCAGCCTTGGCTTATATATGTTAGTTTTTCTTTCTGTTGGCAGTTCTCTTCTTGTCTCCTGTCTTGATTAGGAATGTTTTTATCCTGTTCTGTTTCTTCTCTGTTTGGATGGTGTCATCGAAACATCACATCCATGAGTGGCATCATTCAGCATTCAGCACCTGTCATCACATACCCACACAGAAAACAAACATTTGGGACTTATTGTTAAATTTAAAACGAGCTATGCGACAATCAACTACACCAAAGGTTAACATTATGTCCCTGGTTAGGTATATGTGGTAGGGAACTCCATTTCTTGTCATGTTTCAAACTCCACAGACTGCTGGTTGTCGCACATGCATCAGTTTGACATCTTTATCCAGACACAGCAGACAGTTGTTGATTCTTTGTCCACTCAGTGGTGTGTTGTTAAGTGGCACTGCTGCTCACACTGTTAGTCTCCTTCAAGCTGCAACTTTAAGATATATTTATGATAAAAGCGAATGTAAAACTGACCAAGGCATTCTTTGCTGAATCTGACACTTAGTTTGTCAGTCGTGTTTTGACAGAATTAAGCAATTAAATTTATTGACAGAAAACCTTAAATGTTAAAACTTGTGTTTCCTGAAGGGGAGGAATGAGGTGTCACATATTGTATTTGATATCAGTCCCTGCAGGGATGTGATGTTCAGTAGAATGCACGTTGTACCAAGTGAATCGACTGGAAGGGAACTTAAATGCACTGCAAGACTGACAGCAACAGTGTCAGGAACTGGTCAATCCAGTGTAACTGTCATTGTGTGTGTTGAATAAACGTTTTTGATGGTTCTATTCTCTATGGATTACTGTTACTTTTTTTTCGCCTTGTCTGTTCCACAAAAGATGAGTTCAGCCTTCCACTACAGATGGGTGAATATCACACACTTGTTTACTTACCCCCCCCCCCCTTTTTTTTTTTTTTTTCTTCTTAATAGTAGATAACAATGAACACAGGGCTCTTAACAGGGCGCCAAAGAACCAGGACAATAGAACATTGTCTCTGACAGCAATAATAACAGAATGCTATGCAACATTAAATAAATAAATAAACAAACATCCATCCATCCATTATCTATACACTGCTAATCCTCAGTAGGGACGCTGGGCGGCTGGAGCCTATTCCAGCTAATTTAGGGCAAAGGCAGGGGACACCCTGGACAGGTCACCAGTCTGTCAGAGGGCTACACTTAGAGACAGACAACCAAGCACACTCACATTCACACCTACGGACAATTTAGAACATGGAAACTCCACACAGAAAGACCCTGTAGTTGAACCCAGGACCTTAGTGCTGTGAGGTGACAGTGCTCAATCATGCCGCCCTCATTGACACCAATGCTTTTAAAAAGGTAAATAAATGTCCAACAACTTGTACTTTTATAATTGTTTACTTGAGTATTTCTATTTTGTGCTCCTATGTACTTTTTTTACATGTTACAACAGCACTAACATGCTGCTGACACTATTAACAAGTTAATCATATCATATATAATAATTTATCAATCAGAGGGACCAAACCAGGACTTTTGCTTTAATACTTTAAGCACATTTTGTTGCTGATTCTTATGTACCTTTACTTAAGTTGGGTTTTCATGCAGGATCTTTACTTGTAATGTATTATTTCGTTGCTGAAGTGGCACTTTAAATTAATTTAAGGATCTGAATACTTCTTTCACCTCTGACTTTTATATTGCAGCTGGTGAAGGTGAAGCTGATTTTAATGACTTTATTTCCTGCTGGGTAGTTTGTAAATCTCCTGTCAAGACCAATAAAACTTTATATTTTGTATTATTCATCTGAATATGCAAAGTGACTCAATTAAATGTTGTGGAATCAAAAGTACAATGTTTGCCTTTCTAAAAGTGTAACAGATAGTGAACATACTCCACCTAAACTGATACGTGACGATACTAAACACCTTACACTAAGGTGAAGGCCTTTTTTTAAAAAAATCAACATGTGTTTTATATTCGTGGGAATTATGCAACTGGTGATAACGTGTGATTTATATCTGTTGGTGCAGAAAGGAAGCTGGACATGTGAAGTTTTTATCCCTCAAATCAAAGGACGTTATCTGGCTGAACAGGTTTGATAACATCCAACATCCTTATTCACTGTCAGCTTCTTTCCTTTAAGCCTTATTTAACGACACAAGCTCACCAAGATTCTACACAACTAACAACACAGTTTGTGTGTGTGTTTGCTGAATTATAAACTGCTATCACTGAACTACATACAACATCTTTTTTGTCACTTTACCTTGTGTGACTGTTATATGTGTCTAGAATTTATGTAGAAAAATCAACAGCCTTTGACCACCATAAGAAAGTTAAGTAGAGCCATTCATGATAAACATGCTGAAAACACTTATCAGCAGTCATCACCTACTGACAGCAGAGGGAAAGAATCCAGAATATTTGAATAACTGATAACAAATGTACGTCATTATGTTCCTGTTTCTCTTGTTCATATGCAGGCAGAAATGATCGTGTATCCTTTAGAAACAGATTAATACAGACAGTGAACTACAGTTGTGGAGGACAGCTTACACAAGGAGAAGTCCAAAATGACGGAATTTGTAAGAAGCAATTCAGAAAATTCAGGTTGCTGTTGTCATTCAGCACAAGAAAAAGTAACTTATCTATTAAAAGATTCATCTTCAACATTCAAGAAAAGCTGGAAATGCTTATACTTCAAAAATATCCATCCATTATCTATACACCGCTTAATCCTCACTAGGGTCGTGGGGGGGTTGGAGTCTATCCCAGCTGACTCAGGGTGAAGACAGGTGACACCCTGGACAGGTCACCAGTCTGTCAGAGGGCTACACTTAGAGACAGACAACCAAGCACACTCACATTCACACCTACGGACAATTTAGAACATGGAAACTCCACACAGAAAGACCCCGTAGTTGAACCCAGGACCTTAGTGCTGTGAGGTGACAGTGCTCAATCATGCCGCCCTCATTGACACCAATGCTTTTAAAAATGTAAATAAATTTCCAACAACTTGTGCTTTTATAATTGTTTACTTGAGTATTTCTATTTTGTGCTCCTATGTACTTTTTTTTACATGTTACAACAGCAGTAGCATGCTGCTGACACTCTGATGCTTCACTATTAACAAGTTAATCATATCATATATAATAATTTATCAATCAGAGGGACCAAACGAGGACTTTTGCTTTAATACTTTAAGTACATTTTGTTGCTGATTCTTATGTACCTTTACTTAAGTTGGGTTTTCATGCAGGATCTTTACTTGTAATGTATTATTTTGTTGCTGAAGTGGCACTTTAAATTAATTTAAGGATCTGAATACTTCTTTCACCTCTGACTAGTGCTTTATTTTTAAAGCGATGTTATTCAGCCTCAGCAGCAGTTGGATCTCTAATATTGCTGTCCAGTTGACAACACCCAGTGGTTTCACTGCTAGTCTTATTTGTTCTGGTGTGACCAGTGGCTTCTGGTGGCTCATGTTGGCAAACTTCATCTCCCATTACTGAGTTTATTCACTGTCATCGTGACTTGCCTTCTATCCTGTGGTGACTACATGGGATCACAATCAGTGCTGTTTAGCAAAGGATAGGATTACATGAACTGTGTACAGTATTGGGTTAATTTAGCGTGAAAGTGATTCAGACAGTAAACTCCCTGAACAAACAGCAATGATCTCATAGCATCAGCTGTCCTCAGAAGCAGCTCCACACAGTGGAGACTTGTGATAATGAAAGTTCCTGAAGTCTTTGGAGCTCCTCCAGTCAGAATGTAAAGGCTGGGACAGTCCCACTGAGGACACAAGAAGCTACACACACTTTTCCAATGCTCCCACCCCCCCCACGACCCTAGTGAGGATTAAGTGGTGTATAGATAATGGATGGACAACATATACATGTATTAGCAGTAGTGTTGTGTATGTATTAGAAGTCACTAGCAAGCCACCAGCGACATGTTAGTACTGAACATATAAAGAAAATCAAACAACAATGGCCTGATTTTCTGTTTGTCTCATCATTTCTCCATAACTGACGCATTCACTTATCAAGCATTAGTGTAACATCAGGAATAGACAGACTACTTCAAATTAACATCAAAACCAGTCTCAGTGCGTAAAGAGGATGAGAGAATCCCACACACAAAATGATCTTAAACACACAGATTTTTAAAAACATTTTATGTATTTTTTTTATGAATCGATGTTTCAAAACTGCACAAACTGCAATTACACTCTCAGCATCACGTTCCATTTCCATCATGCTTTTCGTTATAAATCCTTTGTCATAAAACCAAAGAAAATAAGACTTAATACTTAATGGTGATACAGCATTTTGTGAATGACATAAAACATCACTCTGTCTTTGGGCCTTTTCTTACTGAACAACCATCAAATTGGAGTTTCAAACAGCAGCGATAATATTGAGGCAGTAAGATCTTCATGTCCACCAGCGGTGCTATGTGACAGCATGTTGTTTAAAGAACATCACCAACGTGAACTCTGGCTTTAACATCAGTCAACAATGACTTCTTTAACCGTGACCATGGGGCAGCGGGGGCTGGTCTGATCTGTGGTGTTTGGAACGCCTTTACACTGTAACTTACATTTCACATAAAAACATGAACATGAGGCAAAAGTAAAGACACTTCAGCCTCTGTGTCAAAACATGAACAGCTCAAACAGCAAAACAGATGAAAACAACAGCAAAGGCAGTAAAAAAAGAACCCACTTCCTGTCTTCCATAAAAACAAAGAACAAATGTCCTGTTTTCACCAAATGTCCACACAAACATACCCTATGGCCCAGAGTTTTAGTAATGCTTCTGTTTGTCCAGCAGAATCCCTGCTCCTGTTCTCAAAAAATACAGAATACAATCCAGAATGACAATAACCAGCGTATTATGCTTTAAAGGCATTTATGTTCAGCATGTGTACACGTATTTGGGTAAAGCGTAGCCTTTCCTTGTCGAGCAATGTGTCACAGTTAGGCTTCCGGTTTTGATGGTTTGTCACAGCAGCCGGATGTTTTGAGTCCCCAGGATTCAAAAAGCAGTTGAGAATCATTACAGAAAACAGGAATGAACCATGAGATATACACGGCATGAGGTACAATACAGGAAACCTCAAGGGTTAGTACAAGTATTTGTCTTGTACTTCTGAATCGTCTGCTGCTCATTCTCTAAAGTCCATTTTTATCTCCAAACCAAGTAGAAGAAAACAAATAAAAAGTTGGGATAATGTTTCAAAAGAGAGGATAATGGCACTGTTAGAAATAGGAGAAACAGGTTTAGAGATATTGGAGTATATACACTGAAAGCATACGGGGAGCAGAGGTCACATGTAACTGTAATAAAAACAGTAACCTTGTTTTTCCAAATATTCTAAAATCAGTAAAGGTGGTCTGCGAAGGAACACAGCCACGGGGTTTAGAGTTGAGCAGATTATATGCTGGTAGTGAGCGACTCTTTCGCTTTTAGTGAGAGGTCAAAACGTGATGGACAAGAGGGAGGGAAAAGGGAAGGTCAAAGAAAAAAGGCCACACGGGATCAGCAATATAAAATGGGAACAACATAACATCTTGAAAACTAGATTAAAGTAAAACAACAGATGAGAGGCACTGTGAGTTTTCTCTTTCATTACAAGAAGGGTCATACTGATACATATTAAAGTTGGCTTTTAATCAAATGTCACCCAGTCAGTGTTGCCCACATACACTATGTATTATGAGTATGATGCAGTCTTAGTGTAATATCACTTCTCAAAACTACATTTTCTACTCGAACTGAGTGACTTTTTAACCAACTTTTCTGCAGATATGTGTGAACACAACACATAAATGCTGAATCACATTCACTCAAAATGTCATTCTCTTAGGTTTTGGTGAACAAGATATGTCCTGAAAGCAGCTTCAACCCTGAAGTACTCAAATCAGCTTTTAAAATTCTGACAAGCCGATACTCTCCGCTAAAAGTGCTGAAGCAAAAAGGGGGCGACTGTAACAAAACGATACATTTGGACTCCTTTATGAACAGATATGACAGTCAGAAGGGTGTAACTGCTCTGTAGTTTGCTGCTGATGCCAGTCTAGCATGGTGGGAGTGTGTGTCTGAAATGAAAAGCTCATCTGACAGGCTTGACATTGACCGTTACTGCGAGTAAATAAACAAAACTGGGTTCACAATGTGCTCTTTTACATTCCCTTTTCCCAGTCTAACAATATCAGATGTTCATAAACTCATTGTGCATTTCTGTGAGGAGAGGATGGTGACTGAGGTAACGCGACACAATGACCTCTGTAGGGTTGTCTCTCCGTGACAAAGTCTCTGTTCTTTGTGTTTCTGTTTGTTCTGTTTCAAAGAAATGTCAGCCTCAGTCTAAAATGACTAATGAGGGTACGTACAGTTTTAATTCACTGTAAAATCAGCATCACTGTAAGCCGTCAGCCTCGGGGGCGGCTGAAGACTGTGGCTGGGCTGCTCCCTGCTGCTGAACCTCTCTGACAGCCAAGATGCGAGTGAGCATGCTCTGTAGAGTGGTGCTGTCCAATGGTTGAGAAGTGAACCAGTGGGAACTGTTGAGAAGAGTAACGGAAATGTTTAAAAAAAAATTGTATTTTTTATCCATTTTACATTAAAAGAGTCTTACAGGTTTTACAAATAGATAGATTAACTTTACTGTCTGATTTGTAAACCAAAGGTGGAAATGTATCTCTAACTAACATTGTTATTAGAGCAATACAGATAAAACACAAGAAAAAACAAATACTAGAATAAAAGATAACTAATGATAAAAAGTTTTTAAAACTGAAAAAATCAAATGCCAGCTATAAATATCAAATATCAGCTTAAACCTTTCTTACCCAGAGCTAAATCAACAACCACCAACTACTAATACCGTTTTCTATGTTTGACATTTACAGATGAACACTTTTGACATATGACCTCAAACTTATTAAAGGTTTTAAAGCAAAACTCTGCTAGTAAGTGACACGCGGTGGCTCTGACCTGTGTGTGTTGACATTCTGTTCAGGTTGGAGGTAAAAAAAATTGGCCGTTTTCTTCACAGACTCTGGGCTGTTGGAGAGAAAGAGGACAAAGCAGATGTTCAGCTTTCTGAATAGCAGCACCGATGCTGGCTCGTCTGTAAATGTACTCTGTGTCAGTGTGTGCAGTCTCACCATCTAGAGAGGTAGAACTCATAGAGTCGGACAGGACATTGCAGAGGGTTGGTGACGTTTTCTATCATCTCCAGGTCTCCCTCGTTCTCCGCCTGCCTTTTTCTGACTTGCTCTAGAAACAACAGAAACACCAAAACCCAGTCAGTCACTACAGACTTACACACACCGCAACAGTGATAAATGAATTTAATATTACTGCCTTCATTTAAAAGCACATTCATGTATCATTCTGTGACACCAACCTGTCTCTTCCTGGTTGGGTGTAGCAGTGCTGCTTCTCTGGAACTGGAGGTAGAGAACTTTGCTGGTTCGACTGCTGGATTTGGTGTGTCGAATTAAATTTGAAAATGACAGGAACTGGTGCTGCTCCAGGGTGGTGAAGCGGAAGTTTTTGGTGCAGAAGAAGAGCAGCGTGTTGAGCAAAACTATAGGAGAGTACGCGCCCAGCTGCTTACACTCCCACAGGTAGGACTCCTCGACACGGGAGGAAACCGCATGACCTGGAGGAAGGAAAATATCTGGCTTTGTTAGCTGCTAAATACTCCTCTGTGTATGTGTGACTTCTGGTTGGAGCTGAGCAGGTAGCGCTCAGTGGGTTTGCTGGAGCTTTTAAGCTGCTGTGGTGCTGATGAGAGTATCTAAACAGTGAAGCTGCTTAAGAAACAAAACAAGAGCCAAAAAGATGCAAGAACACTCTGGTTTGACACTTGACTTTGGAACCCTTTTGACCTCTTGTTTATGTGAAAAATGTTGATTTGTGCAGCTTTGAAATTGCAGGTAATCTGAATCTAGCACAGGAATGGTGAACTCCAGTACTACTAGAAAAAACATAGATACAGAGAGGTCATTATTTATGGAAATATACCAAATATGGGGTATGAATTCACAAAGATGTGAAGAATTATAACTTGTAGTCAACGACTGTACCACTTGGTAGTAGCTTAGGTTTCCAGAGTCGAAGCATCTCAGTGATCTCGGTGGCAAACTGACAGTACAGCTTGTCAGTAAAGATGTTCTCTATTCGGCCCTTGATGAACAAATACTGTGCAAACAGAGAGACACGGGAAAGACGGAGTCAATACGAGAGTAAAAAGAGAAGCACACGAAAAGAAGCAAGATGGAAACCAGTGACACAATGATTTTGTGCACCTGTTGTATCCCCAGACACAGGTAGAAGATGCTATCAGGGCTGTAGGCCTCTCCGTTTGGCCGTCGCACTTCTTTGACAAAGCGAGACAGAGCAAAGTTCAGCTCAGCAGAGTTGCACTCAAGGATGTCTTCTTTAACATCCACTGTACTGGCTGTGAGGGGAAAGAATGTAAAATATTAATAAAACTGCTCACAGAAGAATAACAGCAGAACATTTCATGACAACTGTAAAGAAACCTCACGTTCTTGTGGGTGCTGGTTGCGTTGTTGGACCCAGAACCTCCAGGCTTTAACTCCGTACAGGTGGTTCAGTTTGGAGGCAGCTGCATTCACCACTGCACCCTGTTCCGCTGAGCCAGTTCGTCTACGACTCTGGTTGGACAGACAAAGAACACTGTGGTAGTGCACAAAAAGGTTGATGTGGCTGAAAGGCTGACAGAAAATGCACCACATGGCCAAACTTGAGTGGATTTGTATAAATACGCCAGACATTCCAAAATGCCTTAACATTTAAATGGCGTGAGGTTTCTGCAACAGTAACTTCCTCTGTTAGGAGTCATAGTGCTTATGGTCAGCTGAAAATCAAAGAGCAGCTGATAAGAGAAGCTAAATTAAAGGCAGTAAAGTGAATCATTTTAAAGCAGGAGGCTGATAAAAGGAATCTGAGTTGAGTCAAAGAATTCTAATCTGTCACTGATGTTTTACCCGCTTGCGGCTGGAGGAACCATCTCTGGATCTTTTCACTCCTCGCTTTCGAGCAGGCGACTTCTGACCCAGCGATTCTGTAAAACACATGAAACCTGTAACTGAGTGTGTTTGTGTGAGCTGCTAAGTACTTCTACTTATTTTCAGGGTTCCTCATTCGCTAACTGCAGTTGTGGAAAGTAACTAAGTACGTTAAATACAATTTTGAAGTACTTTACTTGAGAATTGCTACCTTACACTTTCACTTGAGTACATTTCATAACATAACGGATTATAAAACAAAGCTTTTTATAAAACACAGAGTTAAAGATTACACCAGTGGTTTCCAACCTCTTTGACTCCTTGTGTGTAGTCGGGGTCTTGTGGCAGATGTCTGTTAGTTGTTAGCAGCTGCACAACGTAACGGTTTTTACCTCTAATTTCCTCACATAGTTTCATTTCAATCAATGTTTGAATGATTCAATGTCTCTCGAAAAATCACAGGTAAAGCCCAAAAACATAAAACCCCTTTTTTTGCTTTCTTCCTTTCCCATTAAATGTTTGACCAGCCCTAAGATTTATCAGTTGTATATAAAACTGTACATAAAGTAGTTAAAAGTAGCTCTACCTGCAGCAGCTACAACAGCAGCTGATACACTGATGCGTCACTGTTTAATAATCTAATGATGTCTTTATTTTAATACTTTAACTATGTTTGGTACCAATACTTATGTATTTTTTACTTAAGTAGATGTTTTCAGGAAAATCTTTTACTTGTAATGGAGTATTTTCACATCGTATTAGTAGTTTTAATTAAGAAAAGGATCTAAATACTTCCTTCACCTCTGACTTTAATGTTGCATCTTATGAGGGTGAAGATGATTTTACTTACTTTACTTATTGCTGGGTAGTTTGTAAATTCCCTCTACAGAAGAATACAGCTTTAACTTCTATGATATATCCTAATTTTTTATTGAGCACATCTTGTGTAATTCATCTGAATATGTAAAGTGACTCAAGTAATCGAACAAATGTAGTGGAGTCAAAAGTACAATATATTCCTTCTTATTATATTGGCGAAGAAGACGAGGAATGGAAATGCCAGAAATTGTATGTAAGTACAGTACTTGGACACATGTAGATTCATACTCTACCAAACCAGCAATTTAGTACTTTTTGTTACTCACATACTTTTTCTTCAGTAGGATTTTTCACACAAGACTTTTACTTCAGTAAAGGATCTGAATACTTCTTTCACCTCTAGCTAACTGATCATACTGAGTAATTCTAAACAATCACACACATAAGGCCTGAGATAAGATCTCTTTAATGATATGATATCTCACCAGACGGGAAGTCACTTTCCAAGTCCATCATTGGGGAGGAGGGAGGTTGATCTACGGTGCTGGCGGTAGGAGGGTCACTTATCGTTTTGCTCGTCTCTGGCTGGGTAGTAATCTGGAGATCAGCTGAGCAGTAAGAGGGGACGTCAGCTTGTATGGCTTTTTCTGTCTCATCGTCACAGATTGTGGGAGCAACTGATTCAGACATAACGTGTCCACTATGAGAACTCCTCAGGTCTGTAGCAGAAACATTGTTTAGGATTAAACCCAGAGGAACATAAATACATTTAAACAGACATCTTGAATGTATAAAAATTTGAACATTTCTAAGCCCTCACCTGCACTAGGAACACACTCATCTCTCTGTTTTTCATCTGTCACAGCAAAAGTCTCTGATTGGACAGCTGCATCTTTCATCTCCTTGCTCTGTGGCAGCACTACAATGGGTACAGGAAACTGGATAAAAGAAGACAGAAGAAGTTACAGCGGCAGACGCTCAAAAGAATCAATCATTCAAATGTAATACAATGTGAATGTAACGGGACGTACAGGGATGGGCATGGCCACTGGAACTGGCGTGTGCTGGGAGTACATGTTCATAGGCACTGGAATGAAGACCGGTACTGGGATTGTAACCAAGCGCACCTTCACTTTCTCCTCTCCTGCTGAGGATGAAGGATGGAGATAAATAATAAATACAGAATGACAAGGTACAGATGAGACACATGAAGAGCTCACTGATTAAAATCAACAGAAAGTGACAGTACAGTTAGTTAAAAGGAAAAAAAAACCTCACCTAATTGATAAAAACACCATTTTGGTGGGGGAAAAAAACAGCTTTTAATCATCATAACAAGATAATTAAACATGTCTGATAGGCATTTTATTTGTGGATGGATCTTTCTGTTTATCTCACTGTGAGTGAATGAAGTCAAAATACTTCAAATGGCACCTTTTAATATCTGTGGACCACATGTAGGCCGACTTCTGGTGTTAATTTGTACTTAGAACTTTCTATAACGTAACAGCAATTGTCTTGTATATATATACAGAATCTTTGCCTTAAAGGCAGTCTTTTGTGTGCACCATTTATGTATTAGGGAAACAGATTTAAGCCATCAATACAAATGCAATAGCATGCTCTGGCCAGTAGGTGTAGCCATTATTCTTAGTATATTATATGCTTCAGAGAGCTTTGTTATCTCCATCATTTGTCCTACATTTCTCTGCTGTCATGAATGGCTGTAAATAAAATGCACTTTCAGCCCAGTTCCTTTCTATAAAGACAACTTTTACGTTGACAGCAGTCTTTTGTGGAGCAGAGAAGTTAAAAGACTGATTTGGCTGAGCTCGTAAGTAGACTGCGGATGTTCATTGCACATGGTGTTTCACTCATTCCTCAACGCAGGCCATTTGTATGTGACATAGGATACATAATATGCGAGACATAAATCAGCACAAACATTTTTCTTTCTCAAATTAAATTTATTGACTTTTTTTGCATTGAACAAAAGTCTTTTTCAGATGATGACAATATATTTCCACAACAGAGAAATAGAAAGAGAAAAATGAAACATGCACACATTGTAAATCAGTATAAAAAAAAAGAAAAACAAAAACAAAACAAAACTACGACATACAATGGGCAGTTAAATAAGTAGAAAAGTAAACTTCAGAGATGCAATTCAGAGCTGGAATCAACTCATGTTCAACCCGAGTTCAGAGGATGAACTGAAATCAACCTTGGTTAACATGACTGCATCGGTGGTGAGGTACAGCAAGGACTTAAACCATAAACTTTTAGAAATGACATTCATATATAACAAAGTGTAACAATACAAATAAGTTAGCTGAACATCCAAATGAATGTTGTTCGCTTGACTCACACAGATAAGAAATTCAAGTGGCAGCAGGTTTTAGTGTCATGGGTGAATGTCAAATTAAAGTTGAGCTACCAGGCCACGAGTCTCTGGCTGGGAATTTCCATTTTAACAAACAGTTATGAATGAGACACTTCCATCTGCTAGTTCAGTCAACTAGTCAACAAGTTACGAAGGTTCAACATAAACCAAACAACCTCCACATAGCATCTGTTTATTACGACTCCTCTTTTAGGGGAAATCTTCAGCAAGAACTGGACCCTTCTTAATTTCTATGCCCACCAACTATAGAAATGTTCCATCATGTTATCTGTATTACAGTCAAGCATTTATAACTCATTTATCACTTCAAATCCTGCTGGATTATAATGAATGGTATAACAAACGCTACCATTGTATCATAACAACATCGTATCTGGAGTGGAGAGAGAATCCTGCACAAAGGAGCCTCGCTTTGTGAGGAATACCAATTCAAAAAAAGAACTAACTTAATACTGAATACTTAAGTGTCTGTTTAAAAATGTAAGCAAAATATGAGTGTGAAATATGTTGTGAAGTAGGCCTTAACAATGTGGGATCTATTTCATCAGCAGCTGGAGAAAAGTAACAATTTTTCAGCCTGTAGTATGAAGTGAGTGAACATAGCAGGACGTGAGGGCAGTAAAAAAAACATTCAAGGATGGGAACTACCTAGCACTAACATGGCAGCAGAGTTCATTTCCACAACATACACAAAAAAAGTGAATGATCATGAAGTTTAAGACACTTGAGAAGGTATCGTGATTGGGATGAGCTTTAATGACAGGTTTATGTATTTTGACACATATTTATTAATGAGGTAAAATGTATTTTTTTTTCTAGCACGTTACAGTACAGTCTGTAGGTCAGTGAAGTACTTGAAAGGCAGGATTTCAACCTTGTCGTTTTTTTTTTTTTTTAGCTCACTTGCAACACCCCCTTCACAAACAAAATACTCTTAATGAAAAAAAGAGACAGAGCCATGCAAATCTGTTCCCGCAGAAAGGACCATAAATACTGCAGATCTTCAGTTTCTTATAAAAATACAGAAACGCCCCTTTAAAGTGCATAAATTCTCTGCACTGCAAAACAAATTCATGAAACTAGAGAAAACTATTCTGCCCTTGCTTTCAATAAGGTTTTGGGTTCAACGTAAACAGACAGCAAAAAATACATATTAGGTATTGTGGGCGTGAACACAACCATTCAACCCTGTAGCTGTTTTTATGTCTCCATGGTCAGGGTAGAGGATAACTTCTCAAGTCAGCGGATCAGGAGGCTGTGGAGAGAAAAACTCGGGTGACATACTCAACCCTCTTAAGAAGTCAGTTGGAAAATGATAGTTTTTTTTATTTTGTTGTTATTTTGGTCATCAAAACACTTACACAAACTTTATTTATTGCATGTTTAAATCAAAAATGACTTGTATCATTTGTGTTATTTAGGAGGCTCACCTTGGGTTTCCAGTTCAGGAACTGCTTTGTAGATCAGTTGGGTGTGGTAGAGTTCAAAACAGGGCACAGGACAGAGAGAGGGCTCTCCTGAACATGTTTTACAGTAATACGATGTTTGCTTCCTTGTTGTCCCACCCTTGTGTTCACAATCCATCGTTTCAGAGTGTTCGTCCTCCTTTTTCTCCTCATTCTTCTCATCCACAGAGGTTCCTCCTTTCTCCTCCTCTTCCTTCTTTTCTACTTCCTTCTTGGGCTCCTCATCCTCCTCCAACTTCTGCTTCTTTCTCTCTTGCTCTTCTTCGTCCACCCTCTTCCTCTTGTGCTGTGAGCAGACCTTGCAGTCCGAGTCGGTCTCCCTCTTGCCCAGGAAATGGCGGCCGGTTAGTCGTGCTGGTACGCCATTACATGGCTGTATTTCTCCCTGAGGTTTTGGTGATGGTGCTGGAGATGTGGATGCTTGAGCAGATGGTTGGTCGGGCTGCGAGGAGCTATCTAGCAGAGCTGGTGCAATTGTTAGAACAGCTAATTGTGAGCAACGAATGAAAAAGATGAACCCATAAATAAATAAACCCATAATCCATAAATGAAACAAAGGAAACAGCAGCCATGGCTGGCAGGAGCAAAGTCACTAAAACTAGGCAATATATTGTTCTGGTCAGTGCTCGGTGAGAGGAGCAGCACTGACTGATGTGTAGCCCATACCAATTATTCCACACTGACAGAAAGTACATAAATTGAGCAGGGAACATTATAATGTTAACAATAACATTGGTACAAAATGTAGTTATGTCCCAGCATAGAAAATGATATTTTATACTCAACAGATCAATATCAGCCCCGTATATGACTGCTCTACAAGTGTGGACACAAAACAGTAACTATCAAGCAAGTGCAATATTGTTTAAGTTGCTTGTTCTTTAATTAAAACTTTTTCATTATATTATATATTATATGTATGTAAATCATTTGATTTGTGTCAGAGGAAAATATCAAAACACAGCAACAGCTTGTGAAACCTAAACCTCCATTACCATGGCAGAAAAAGCAGAAAACTTAATTTCTATAAAAACAGATTTAAAATACTAAAACTTTAAACATCTTTCAAATGTCTGCAAGTATGCTTGTGTTCAACTGGTATTGCTACATTTTGTTCTGCATTTTACTGTCCGGAAGCTGCCGGACGAGTTTTAACAGCTGAAATTTATATTTCCAAGTCCTGCTGTGTCACAAAGTTAAACTACCCAAACTGTTTGAGGTGATGTTTGTAGTTACCTCCTGATTCAGTAGAAGGTGTGGGCATCTGGCATGTGATTTCTTGGTCCATGGTGAAGGGTCGGCACAGAACTGACTTGTTTTTCATTTGACGCCGACGGGATGCAGGAACACGCATGGCATCAGTCTGAGTACTGGCCTGCACGGACATTAAATATGAAACAGCAATGACACACAAGGAAGATCTTTTTCTTGATCATAAATACATTCAGTAAGTTACTCGTTTTTGACTGCATCACACATCAAATACTTAACACTGGGTACAGATGATGACACTATTTTATCAACATGAAGCTCTTTGTGAGTTTCTGTAATGTCTATGGGTGTTTGGCAGAAGTGGATATTACATGAAAGATGGAGCCCACTCACTTGAATAAACACTGCTCATGACATGACAACAGCCTATAATTGTCATTGTTGGCTGTTGGAGGTGTCCTGTCAACAGTTTTACAGAAGTCTCTTGTTGTACCATAAGGAAAATGCTTTTTAGACAGCAGGACATTTTTTCATTCCAATACTACAAGAAGCCACTGGGAGAAACAGGCAGCAAGGCTGAGTGATGGAACCACATCCTCCTCTTTAAATACAGCCACACTCTGCATGCTTTGTTTGCACTGATACCTCTGCTTCCCCATCAAACTGAAATCTGATTATGCGTGCCAACAAACAGCTGTCTGTTGCCAAGGTTGTTCAGTGGGTTGTTGGCGTCGGCTACTCGCCTGTTCCCTTCAGGCTCAAAACAAGTGCAGATGTATTTTAGAGGTTCACATTTGAGTAAAGAAAGAAGGGCTTTTGAACTACTACTGTCTGTTTTTTTTTTTTTAAACTGTAAATCATGTAAAGATATGTCAGTAGGGCTCTAGAATAAAGAAACAGTCTCTTTTAAAAATCTTTGATCATGACTCAAGGGTGTACATAAGCTTTGACCAGAAGCAAAAACACACAGTACGTACATGGTCGAGGTGCTTGCCATCTACATTGGAGGTTGGAAGAGCTCCTACAAAAGAGAGAGAGAAAAAAACACACAGTGCACAATACTGTAAGAGATGTATATAAACATAAACAAGTGCTGATAGCTTTATCAGTTGATTAAAGTATAAAATAAAAAACATATTTATCTGATACTAGAGGCAGCAGAATAACATGGTCAATATTAAATTTTTTAAGCTCAATGGGATAATAATTAGAAATAAAAATATATACCATTTCACTTTTTGTTAGAAGAAAATATCCATACTCTGATAAAACGTAGAAACATTTCAGCCAGAGAGACCTCGTCTGGCATTGCTTTTGTTTCTAGAGTCTTTTCCCCTCCAATAACTGTGATCTAGATTACTTAACATGTAGAAAACAGCAAGCACATCTGAAGACAGTTGTTTAATAATTCACACAGACTCTTTAATATTCAAATACTGTACCTCGTGTTTGTACAGCCTCTTATTCTATTCTTATGTCTAAATGTCCTCACAGTCATCACCATTTAAGTCATGGTTCTGATACATAGCTTCATGATATCAACAATGCAGGATCCAGGTAAGCTGGATAACCTTTACAGAGCCAGACTAAGTTGACCTTTCTTCCTGACAATGTTAGTCGAAGGACGGCCTTTGAAAACAACCACTCTTGTCTATGTGTATAAACTAACCAGTCAGAGCAGTATCTGCTGACCCACTGGGCTGAGTGGCAGAGCCATTGGCCAATGAGACGACATCGGCTATGACAGGATTCATCTTAGAGGAGTGGTGTGGCTGGGTTGGAGCTGTAAGAAGAGGGGAAACAAGGGTTTAAACCCAAGATGAGGGTATTACTTTCTCCCAACCCAAACAAGACTTAAAAAATAATGAGATTTTCAGCATGGGCCTGATTTTCTTTAGTTTTTAGTCAAGGCCATGTCTTGTTATTGTGAAACCCAAAAAACAACAAAAACATGTTGTAGCAACACCTATGTGTCTGTTGGCTGAGGAAACATTTTTGATGAGATTTGAACATGAGCACGAGCTTGCTGGCATGTAGACTCCACTACTCATCATCACACTGTATCAAACAATTTACCATATGGTGTTTGTGGGGCCGTTCCAGTACCATTACTGCTGCTGTGTTGGTTTGTCTCAAAATGAAGGTAGCAGTACTGCAGCAGGCAGGGCAGGTTGCAGAAGTTACGGACAGAACCCAAACACTGCAGCTTCTCACTCATGTAGCCCTGTTTCCTACAACTGTCGCATCGACCCATCTGCACAAGAGAGAATAAGAATGAGGAAAGAACAGACCACATAAATGAAAGACAAAACCACATTGAACCTACAGTAGGATGCTCCATTTGACTTAAAGTAATATGACATATAGTGCAATGACAACCATACTCTTACCCCATAGTATAGTACAGTGTACTGGGACATGCAGTGAGGTTTACAGAACTCCTCCATCTTGCCTCCATAGTGGCTGTGCAACATCTTCTGGCTGATGCCTGAGCAGTAAGTGCAGGGATGCCAGGGATGATCCTTGTTACGAAACGTCAGGTCTTGTTTGAAGAGGGCCTTACAGTCTGGAAGACATGATGGACAGAGGATTGTTTATTCAGTAGTTCAGCAAACATACATTTCACTGATTGTCTTTGGAATAAAGAACTATGACAGTTATAAATGTAAAGTTACGGAGGACGAGAGCTGCAGTTCTTTTTCTGTATATTTCAATTATTGTTTGTCTTAACTATTCTGTAAAGTCATGTGTTTTTTATGCCTTTATTTTGTTTCCTACTGCTTGTGCTTTAAAAACAAAAGAAAAAAAGAAAAAAAAGAACAGCATATATTTTCTTATTCTTTTACAGCTCTGTTCGGTTTGATGGGACTCCATACATGTGAATCATGCAGTCTACGTATCATTCCTCACAAGGGGAAATGCTGATTGGATTTAAATTATAGTATTATAAAGCTGAATGAACTTGGAGTTTCAATATGTTAGAAAATTGTCCTGAACTAAAATATTCAAGCAAACTTAATGCAAAATGAACACTCTGTTCACCATATTAATGTTACCATGACTTGGCAATTTCATGAGTTTTCTACATTTTACAACTATTATTGGCATATTTCAACAGCCCCTACAGAGGGATTATGTTCAGTGTTATATTCATGCCAGATAACGCACCACCACCTACAGAAGGCTACAATATTGTCAATATCTCCATGACTGCAACACTTGTCACCTCTGTAATTAGTTACTGGTGGCATGACATGTTTTTTGGCAGCTAACTTAATGTCAAACCATTCAATTTTGTACAGACAGGAGTTTAGTGAACTTAACTTTAATTCTTAACAGCCAATCTTACTAGAAAAATGAGGATAGCTTAGGGAACCAAAATATGAAAATGTTTTTTGTGAGGCCTATTTTACTTAGATGACTGCTCATTAGACAGATCTGGGACAAGTTGATATCTGTTTCTGGTCTGGAGTGCAAAAACCAAGCAACTTTGGGACAACAAAAGAGTAACTGATAGACTGAATTCTTTTCGAAAAGAAATGGATAGAGGAAAAGCCAATAAAGTCCACCGACATTCTGCTCTGCACGATAGAAATACTGTGTAGAAGAAGAAGTGAAAAGCAGACTCACTTTCACTGCAGAAGATCACGTCCTGCTGGTTGTAGTTGATGGTTTCAAAGAGTACCTTTGGCTGTTTACAGTACTCGCACAGCGCAAGGATGTTTTTCTGGGTTTTATACTGTTCACAGCACGTCTTACTGCAGAACACAGAAATACGACCCTGCAGGCAAAAATTATTATTAGTAGGGACATAATGGTTAAATGAATAATGTTGCACTAGTCACACAGGTAGCAAAGTTGGGTGTCTAAATGAGCCGGTGACCTGTGTCTCTTACTTGGTGACTGAATAGCAGTGGCTTGCTGTTGAACTGTTTGCTGCACTGATGGCAGGTCAGTTTGGAGATGTCACCGAGCTCGCAGTCAGCTGGTTTCTGGGGCTGACCAGGGGGTGGTTTGGCCTGGGCTTGTCCAGGGACAGAAGGGGAGGACATGGCTTGGTAGGGAGTCACGAGAGGTGGCACTGACGTATGACTGGGATGATGGCCTGGGTAGGGGACTGAAGATGGGTAGTCCTGAGGGATGGGTGGGACTGAGCTGGCTCCGGCAGAGGGCCCCGCTCTGGGTGCGTCTCTGATGGAGGCGTCCCTGAGAGAGGAGGTTCCATTGGTCAGGTCTGGTGGAGAGGTGTGACCAGACTTCTGCGAGACAAAGTGAAAATAACAGAACAGTCAAATCTAAAAGAACATAAGGCTTAGACAAGCAGAGACTCCATCAACAACTTTGTTAGATAGATGAAAAAAAAAAAAAAGTTCTATGCTCTTGAGGCTTTACCCTGTATATAGACACACAGGTATAGGAGCAGAAGTTACGTATTGTCCCGTCCACCATGGCCAGATGATACTGGGGAACGGCTGAAACTTTACACAGGGAGCATGGGAATGGAGTACCTGCAGGGAAACAGTGGCATTAAAAACACTCAAATGTTATTACATGGGCATGCATTCACATAAAAGTATTTTTACATCTACCAGTTGAAGCTGTGATAGACCATCGTGACAGATTTCTCCTGGTTCTGTATTTAAAGCTGTGCTGGGCAGTGTGTTTTGGCATGATTGGAAAAAAGTATTCCACTAACCTTTTGGCATATTGTAATTCAAATGTTCTATGGGGAAACTACACTTTTGCACCTCCTTCTGGCTCCATTCCTTTACAAAATGTTCTCCTGTGATGGGAGCTGTTAGCTAATCACAGGATGTTTCAACCAGAGTAGGGGGAATAGTATCAGCAGCAACAAAGTCTGTCATGAGAGCAGGATGTGGTGGCACAATGGGTTAGATGGAGGACTCTCACTTGGGGGATCTGGGTTTGAATAACAGGTGAAGCCACAAAATACTGTTGACTTTTAGTTTGACTTGCGCATTTGAACCGCATGCTCATCTGGTGGAAAGAGCTTACAACAGAGACGGTTAAAGGAAGAACTGCCAAAGGAGGACTGCATATTTTTAAAGTCTAGTGTTTTGATTTTTTTAATTCGTTTTTTGTTGCCACAGATTTGTGCCGACTGCAGTTTTAAGTGTGTGTCTAAGCAAACCCTGACGTACGAGTGTGTGTCTGTGTGGTGTGCCTTACCAGTGAGAATATGTTGGGGTGGCCGGCTCTGTTCCACACAAGTAGGGGAACAGTAAAGCTGAACTTTGCCCTTCATGTCTCGTTCCATGATGGTGGTGGACACGATCGCGATTATGTGACAGTTGGCACACTCGACTGTCTTTCTGCAGGTCTGAACAAAAACACAATGAATTTAGAAGAGGTTTATGTTTGGTACATTTGCTTTATACATGAGATGCTGCGTGGGATTTTCTGAGGGCACATGATTTCTAGGCCATGTATTTAAAATGTTAAATTACCGCTTGAAAACAGGCATAGTTTAACTGTTTATTATCCACACTCCGGTCATAATGAACAACATTCTGTATTTTAAAACAAAACCAATGAAACAGTAAAAAAAAGATTTTTTTTCCCAGCGACTCATACCTGTTTGTAGGTGCCTATGCAGGTAGGACCACAGAAGTTGAGCTGAGATCTGTCAATTGTGAGCGTCTGACAGGAACCTGAGTTGCTATTACAGTAAAGTCCACAGCCTTCACAGCAGTTCATAGCTAACTGACGCATCTTTCGCCAGGTAACAAAACAAGCATCGCTGCAGAGTCTGTGCAGGCGGCCTTGATGGTTGACCTCGTGCTCAATCTGTTGGAGATGATCAAAGTCAAACACGAGGACAACGGCTTTTGACTTAAGCTCACCTAAAATCTGTCTGTACTTCATAAGCTCCAAGCCTCTTACCCTGTTGGTGACTCTGCAGACACTACAGAAGGGCTTTTCCGGCTGGCGCTCCACTGGTTTCTCGGGCGGCTTCTCAGGCTTTTTCTCCTGTCGTTTGTCAGGAACCTTGTCAACCTGTTTCTTCTTGTGTCGAAACACAGACAGACAGAACTGGCCACAAAAGTGCATTAAGGTGTTGTCATCTGCTGGAATTGTGATCATGTCCCTGGGCTGTAGGATCTCCCTGCAAAGAAAGTAGCACAGGTAATAAATACAACACTCCAAAAAATAAAAATAAAAGCAACATCGACAAGATTGATGAGGCCAAATGTAGGGCACACTGTAAGTGTTCAGTTCAGTTCATCCAGATCTGCAGAACATTTGTCTTTTTCTTAGGCATGATTTACCTGACAGTTGTACAGCTCATTGCAGATTTTTGTATGTTTCCTCATATAAAGGCATAATTCAGTACAATGTGACTGGCAGTGACATTTGCAAACAGCTCATCGCTTATTACTTGTAGGAAAAATTTAAAAAATGAAAATACTATCACAAGTAGTGACCTGTGACTTCTGAGAAAGTCTAGGACAAGATTTCACAAAAATAAAAATACATAAAGCTGTGAAGTCGCAACTAAAAAGGGGCATTTGTTACGATCAAAAGTAGTTTACATATTTCCAATCACTGACAGTGATTGAGTTTAGTACAATGGGTCTCTGCTAATATGAAAATAATTTAAAAGTATTAACCAGGGGTTGTAACAGTATAGTTACTTTGCAGATATCATATATGGTTAGAAATAATAGTGGCATTTAGTTAGTAAAATATTTAACCAAAACTGGCACACACATGCTTTCAAGCTGGTTAAAGGGAACAATGCCAATAAGTGTATTACCCGGACAATGCATAGGAACTCAACAAGAAAATACTTATTTTTTAAGACAGTATTGCTATGTGGCAAATAGACCAAATAAGGAGGATTCAAGGTTCGTGTACAAGTTAATACAACAAAAATACAAACCAAATGCCATGATTATGTTGTTGTAAGTATGAACCCAGACCCATTTCAAATTATGGGGGACATAAGACAGACTAAACAGACAAACATCCAGAACCCATTTGTGACACTTGCTTCAGTGTTTCTTTGTGTCAAAGAGCTGCAGTGTTACATATGTGCCACACTGGGTGTTAATAGTATATGTACAGTCATCCTCAAATGTATTGGGCCAAAATATCTGTCAACAGGTACAGAAGTCTGATTGAGAGTTACAGAAAACACTTGATTGCAGTGATTGAAGGGTTGTTCAACAAAATATTAGTTTACGGGTCCCATCATGCTTGTTTGCGGTTTAAAAAAATAAATCTGTTGAACCACAATTCAAAAGCAATGTCATGATTTTTATTATTTTTTTGTCAATTTCAACTGATTTCAGTAACAGCTGTTTTTTTCCATCTTTAACAGAAGGGTATGAATAAATTTGAGGACGACTGTATACCTTGTGACAATAAAACAGCTTGACAGTCTCTTTCTGGTTAGGAACAAAGATTAGTCTTTTTATTTGCATTTCAACAAAATTCTAATTTTATTTCTGAAGTTTAACATCTTTGTCTTCTTTTTAAAAAAAATTGTTTTAGAACACAAAAATTAAAAAAAAAATTGAACTGAATAAAAACAGACTGCCTCATATTGGACTTCTCAACAAGTTACTGTAGCTGTAGAGAACTGAGCAACAGACTGAAGCATAGAAATACAAACTTCTGTATCTTCAGCACCGAGTTTGAATCATCATCAGCATGTATGCCAGTTTAGCCTAAACCAAATGGAAACATCTGAAACGATTTCTTTCCTCAGTGAAGCAAAGACTCACATCGCATTTCTCTCAGAGGGCGGTGGTTTCATTGATTTGCAGAATTTGCAACGGCCCCACTTGTCACATTTCACAGGCCAGTTGTGCAACCTGGTCCACATGGACATCATCTGGAACTCCAACACTCTTGGGATGTGATGGTGGAGGTGTGGGGTTGAGTGATGGGCGGCCCCTTTATGAATGCAGGAGAGTAAGGCTAGTACCGACCTCTGCCTGGTAGCTCCCTTGTTTAAGTGGCAAATCAGCCATACTTTAACAAGGCCTAGCATTACGGTTCACCAGAACAGATAGAGGTCCCAACTCCTTGACCTCATGTGGTTCTCCCTGTGACGCATGCATCTAGGTCTACCTCTCCATGAATATGTGGTACTCCTTCACAATGTGAGGCCTGTTGACTTGCACAAATGCTTTGTCTGATTTGCTCCAGCATTGAACTTTGTTTTGAGGTTCATCTTTACTCTATGATGAGATCAGCGTAACTGATCTGTTTCATCACCTGACAATGGCCATGCATTCCTCTTTCTGCATCCAGGCATCAACAGATCCTCTGCCTCTCTTGGCATGATTTTCATCATCTTCAAGCTGACAATCAGCCAGGCGATTGCTTCAGAGAGTTCCTACAAAGTAGATCTGTTGCTGAAGAAGCTTGAGCACCAGTGGTGCTGAAGAAAACAAGTTGTCCACAGATATGTTGTTGTTTTGGTTTGATGGGAGATTTTCCCACAGCACAATGTCACCACCCACGTCAAGTGATGCTGTTTTCCCATTGCCACCTTCATAGACCGCAAAATCAAAGAGGTGCAGCGGCCCCAAATTTTCAATCCCCATGGGTGGGGCCTGGCCCGGACATGCTGCCTTATGGGGCTGTGAGTCCCTCTAAAAACATAATTTACTCATCAGTACAGTAGTGCTCCTCTGGGGTGATCTCCAGGCATTGTTTGCAAAACATCTCAAGCCATGGACAGATCTTCCAACACTTATCCTCTTCTTGCCTGTTTGACCAATCAGTGTCATCAGTGAAGTGTAGAGATGCCAGCAGGGTCTGCAAACAGTTGTGTGACATGTTGTCAGCCACTATGGCACACCTTGTGTCATTTTCCTAGTAAGCACAATTTCCAGGCAGTTGGCAAAGACCCATGTGCAGATAGAGGCCAATCAATATTTCCAGCTCGTTAACAGTGATGTTGACACTGCTGTGATGTACAGATTTTTGTACACTACAAATTTGTTTGCTCTTTCAGTAACTCAAGCATTTCTGCTGAGATGAACTCCCTAAAATACTCCAGAGGAGTATGAAGATTGTCTGGGGGTGTGACACTCTGACCTTTGAATGTGCACTCAGGGGCTTCAAATGGTTTCCTATTTCAAGAAAGCTGTTTTTTTGGGGGCAGTTGCATTTTGCTGCTCAGGATTTCTCGTTGGTTGAGGCACTTCATCTAAATCACCTGATTCACTACAGTCTGAATCACCAGACTCACTTGACTCTTCATTCTCCATGTCTTTGTTGCTGGGAGCGTAATCAGGGTCTTCAGTGTCTTCATCTGAGCTACTTTCACATCCCTCAAAATCACTGTCATCTCCCTGGATGACTGGCAGTACATCTTAAACACTGTATCACTTCTTGATATCCATACTACAGAAAAATAAAATGATGATAGACGAAAATGGTTTCCTAATGCATTTTATTAATAATTTAATTAATATAACATGTTTTTTTGTTTACATTTGCCTTACTATGGTTGAAATTGAACAAAATATATAAACAAAATATTGCCCAATCAACTAAATTAACTAAGCAGATCAAAATTATTTTCTTATTGTGACATATTTTTCACATTAGGTTTTCTGTGACAGTTTTAAGGTTAAAGGCCCAAAGTCACATATAAGTCACAACAATATTTATCAAATTTGTTTTATATCGATTTGTTCAAGAAATGTGTTCACAACAGGTTAAATATAATAAAGGATTTGCTATCTAATTATTAAAATTCTTAAATGGCCTGAATCTTACCTTTAGCAACAAAAAACAAGCTTTTTAAATTTAGCTAGTTCTGTCACACACCTGGCACACAGACCTCTTGGAAACGTTGTCATGAGAACACAAAATGACATGACCCACCAGGATGTTTAAGTATGTGTCACTTGGGGACGTCATGAGTTAAAGTTAGGATAAAGCTGTACAACGAGCTTTAAAGAATATTATAAGAACTTGTGACACCTGTATCACTGTGGGTTCTTATGTTTCTTTAGCTCCTGACTGACTTGTAGTTACATTTTTGGCCAGCATTTTGACAATGTACATTTACATGTAGTGAACGAATGCAGCTTCTGTAAGCCAACTGTCAGCACAGGGCCAGTAAATACAACCTGTGTCGCAGTAGAAAGCTGAAACGTTAGTCAGTTACTACTTACTGATGTCAAGTGGAAACAAAGACATACCTGTTGCACTGGAAACAGGATCGGTTCTTGTTGGCTGGAGGCAAATGGCCCGTCAGACAGACTGTGGAGCAGAAGAGCTGCGTTGACCCTTTTCTTTGGAATGCTGTTTGGCCTTTCAGCAGAACCTAGAGCACAGTACAGAGACATGAAATATAAATATGACACAAAGAACTAAAAAAAACAAAACAAAACAAAAAAAACACATAAGACACTACATCACTGCATGAATACTTACATGAAACACAATTCTTTCTGCTATTTGAATAGCTGATCAATGGATTAAACAGCAAACATCTCTATGGTAAGCTGAGCTACATTAAATAATATTAAATATAGCTATTTAACCTTTCCTCATCACAGTTTTCCCTGAAAAACAAGTACCTTGTGTGGCACAGTCTTGTCTTGCAACGTTTCTTCTTCAAATGTAAGCAGCATAAACTTGCAACGGTACCTTAGAGCAGCCGCTGCAGCGAACACTACCAGGAACGGGGGGCTGTGGTGGACGTGGAGGTATGGGCGCCAGAGCTGACACTGAAGTTGGGACTGGAACTGGTGGTCTGAGAGGGAGGGGAGTCATAGCTTGTAAGACAGCTCCTCTACCAGGAATGAAGATGGCCGTTGGAGTTGGGGCTGGGATTGCTGCAGGCACTTGAATGGATAAGAGGAGATAGAATAGAACAGTAAGTCAGTAGGCCTCAACTAAGTTTATATCTGAAATCATTACCATTCACCTTTTCTACTCCCTAGATAATAGATGGACTCTATCGGAAGAAATAAATTGAGGTTGTGTCCTGTATGCTCCTAAAATGCTCCGTGTGGAGTCCTGAATGTAGAATTTCCCTTCTGGGAAAGGGAGTCGGTAAAAATACATAGACTGCTATGACAGTAATTGTATGGATCACAGGACATATCAAACTAAGGAAGCCTCATATCGAATTGAATGTCCTTTACTGAGCAGCTCAGGACAAATACACACACCCTTACTCTCCCATGTACTGCTGAAACAGGAGTTTCGATTTAATAGAATTGCTTGCATTATTACCAACATCACCAGCAATTAGGGATGGAAATGTCATGATTCCATTGTGTTTGTTGGTGTCAAAGTTCAATTCAGAATCCATTATTGATTTCATATAACAGAGGAGAGGGAGAGCATGCAAGTAAAAATGTGCTTTATCCCTGGAATACAACTATTATAAACAATGAGTTCTGTTGTTGCACTGAACAAATAAACTCACTTGTAGGGGCTGCGAAGGTGTTCCCTCCACCCACGGAGTAGACGGAGCTGATCCTCAGCTCTTCCTGAAAAGATCAAACATGAAGAAATCAGATTTTGTTTGAATGGCATTCCTCACCCTTTAAAACAACATTTCTGTAAATCATCTCAAAGAAAAAGATTAATTATCCATTTAAAATGTAACATGTCTACTTTCTGTACTGTTATAAACATATTTTCTGTCATCAAATGCCATACTGTCAGCAGCTTCAGTTTAGATATTTCGTTATTTTCTGGTTGGAGTACTGTTCAGTATGAACAGCTCATTTACAGCTCAGTTTAATGACTGACTTCATCTCTTTATACGTACCTCCTGATGCTCCAGCTCTTCTTTGATCTGTCTGATGGAGCTCTGAGGCAGTAAAGCAGCATCGTAGCCCTCATCAATAGGCTCGTCTTTAATGTTGACACTGGGAGACGTCGGGGGATTACTGTCCTCCATTGGAGCAGCCTCTGAAGTCTGAAACACAAAACAGTATTTAGAATTACCTGCGCAATATTCAGAAAGACAGTTAAATGATGGCCTTTTAAATTCCTCACCTCTCCCTGTTGGCTGTCTTCAGTTTCTTCTGTCTGATTCAGGACACCTTCATCTAATGTAAGGGCAGAAAGGAATTTTTCTCAATTACAACACTATGTGCTCTCTGAGGCTTCTGACCTAAAATTCATCATTTTGTATGTGTACGTTAAGTCTCAATAACTGATTAGTTTTCTGGACTGGGTTGAAGATAGTACTTAACATCAAAAAACAAACAAAAGTAAAAAGTTTAATATATATAAGTAAGGATTAAACAACTCTGAGCGTCTCAGAGTCATTTAATCCGTTTATACCATGGTCCCACACAGTGAGTGAACACACAAAATATTTATTTCATTAATATAACTTGCTAAAAATGCCTACGTTTTTGGGACTATTTTATGCAAGTCTCAATATTTATCCTAGGGAACTGTTGTCAAGACAAATGGAATGCTTGATTATAGCATCAGATTTTATTAATGTAGGCTAGGCCTACACACAGAAACAGGCCTTTGGCCCTAGGTACAATTAAGTAAAATATATTAATACAATTAAAACCATAACAAATCAGTAAATGTTGCTTAATTGTTTTGGCTACATTTAATTATGCAGTTACACACTAAAATTGAACTGAATATTTCCATTCATTGTACATTTATTAAGTGACACTGGCGCGTTCTCTTTGTCGGAGTTCTTCATCTGAGGCCTGTGCGGGTTTGTGGACTCCTCTTGAGTCGTGCTGCTCCCATTTTTTCTGTCTTCTGTTGATGGTGCCAAACAGGAGCGCAAGCTGGTTTCACAGCGATGCCCCGTAACCGCTGTGCTCCTGATGCTGTAGTTGGTGTAAATGCGTGAGAGGGGGGCAGTAAGGCGGACCTGAGAAACAACGATTAATGTTTAAGTCTAGGATGTGGTAGGCTAAATAAATCATGACGTATACAGGCCTTTTTTCTTCTTACCTCTTCACAAATCTTTTTCAACATGTTGCCCAAGAAATGTACCCCCATTGGCTCTTTGGCGTACCAGATGTCCTCCGCTTGTGGGTCTCGGATGCGCTTTGGATGCAGGTAAAAGGCTGTAGCGTCATTTGGGCATTTGGACACATACTTTTTAAAGCTGGTCACCGGACACAAAGGATCTCCAGGCTTCGCGAACATAAATCCACGTGGGTTTTCCTTCTGAGCTTCATTGGGGTTGGCGTGGTTTTTGGTGTGTGGATTATGGGCCAAAGAAACATACTCGATGCCGTCGTCATCTCGAAGGAGGACAAATGATGATTTGGACAGCTGTCTGTTTCCTTCACGGCCTTTCTTGGCGAAGCACAGCTGAATGTCCCACCAAACTTTGCGCACTAGTCCAGCGGGTGTATCACAGGAGAGGGCATTGGATGCTGTAATAATTTGGATGTCGCTCTCACTTATTTTAGGATGGTGGCTGCTCTTGTCGTTCTCTGACTTTCTGTAACGCTTTATTACAGATTTGAGCACAGCGTTACTCGTTTGAAAATCAGAGTCGGCAATGATGTTGAAGTGACGGAAAAAGCGGTTAAGAGCAGCTCTCATGGACATCAAACTGGCTACACTGTAGTGTTTCCCTTCTTGAGACTGCACGGAAGCGTAAAATTCTCTCAAAATGCTGTTGAGCTCAGTGGCTGACAAATCTAGATCAGTATTTCTTCCCTTCTCCTTTAGAAAATCTCTTAAAATTGTGACTGCCCATTTTGTTACTTTCTTCGTGTTCTCTTCTTCTTTCTCGTCTTCAAGCTTGTCGAGTTCGTCCGATGTTACATTTTTATGTCGTTGCTTTTGCTGTTCTTCTTGTTTGCTCTCCTCCTCTTCCCATTCTTCATGCGTTTTGTTTCGGGGGGGAAAAAAATTAACATTAACCTCTAAATCCATGTTTTATCGCGTTTCTCTCATTCACATGTCAAGACACTGCGTGATATAGGTAAGGACTAATCAACGAGGAGCCGTGCATTACACGGTTTGAATGCACTGCGTGCATTCAAACCACTCCGCGAGTGGTGTTACTCCGCTAAGTGTATTCAAACCGTGTAGTACACGGCTCCTCATTGTTTAATCCGCTTATGCCATGGTCCCACACAGCGAGCAAACACACAAAATATTTATTTAATTAATAGAACTTGCTAAAAATGCCTAAGGTTTTGGGACTAGTTTATGCAAATCTCAATACTTATCCTAGGCAACCGTTGTCAAGACAAATGGAATGCTTGATTATTAATGTCGGCTAGGCCTACACACAAAAACAGGCCTTTGGCCCTAGGTACAATTAAATGAAATATATTAATACAATTAAAACCGTAACAAATCAATAAATGTTGCTTAACTATTTTGACTACATTTAATTATGCATTTACACACTACAATGGAACTGAATATTTCCATTAATTGTACATTTATTAAACGACACTGGCCCGTTCTCTTTGATTTTGTTTCGGCCAAAAATATTAAAATTAACCTCGAAATCCATGTTTATCGCGTTTCTCTCATTCACATGTCAAGACACAGCTCATCTGCGCATTGCTATGGTAACACCCAGAGCAGCCTGATATAAATAAATATATTTCCAAATGTTTTCACTCTCTTGCAACAAACTGTGATTCTGTGTATTACTAATAGGTCAAATAGTGATTTAGTCCTTCAAAAATACATAACTTCAGAGCTGAAAAACACACATTTTTAAGATATTTTGACTGCAGATTTTCCCAAGAGGAACTATTTTAACTGTAATAAAGTATTAATATTGATTGCAGAGATATAAACAATTAAAATGTTATATCACCCCTTCATCATTACATTTTTTTAAGCTACTTTTTCTTTGTTTTCACCAGCAGTAGTATTACCATCAGTGGTTATATTTCTTAGATGGGTATTTGTATCCAGCTGACTTCCAGGATTTCTGTCGCTGTGTGCGATACCTTTTCAACCTGTTTTTAAATTGGGTTCAGGACACTTTGTAAGTTATATCTTGTCATGGCTTGCTTCATCTACATACTAGATGATATTATTTTGTTAGATGCTTCTGGACAAAATATTTACTTACTTCATTAGCTCAGTACACATTCCAATGTTGCAATTGCAAACTTTTCTGAGCCAGTTTCTAAAATCATCAACTAGTAGCAGTAGAAAACAATTAAAGCGAGTCTGGGCTAGATCCCACCTGAAACACTTTTGGCCATTTCCACACAAAATTGAGTGCAACAGTCCCAAACAGAGTGAAACCATCTTGCCAAACAGCTTTCTGTAATTCTAAACATGTACGAGTCCCATAGCTGGCTTCGAGTGTCTGCCTAATAGTACTGGGTTACAGGGAAGAAGCCTTGCTCTTCATTCATGCTGTCCACTATTGCAGCATATACTGATGACACCGGCAGGGTTTCATGCCAGCTAGCTACATGGTGTGTACTCTTCTTATTCAGTCGTCTGTGTATCTTCATTAGTGTCGGTTCCACCAGTGAACTTGGAGTCCTCTGTCACACACAAGGGAACCTGCCTTTTGTCCAGGCTTGATAGACTTTCCTGTGCATGTTGTAAGCAGTCTTGCTTTCTCTGCATTTCTGGTCCTCGGTGAGGAACTGTGCTGGAATGCACATTGAAGGATCAGAACATTTCTTATGAAGAAAGCTGTATTTCACCACAAGGTAGTTCTGCAGATGCAAACAAACTGTGGCATCATCTTTAAAGTCAGAACATCCACTTCTTAACTTCAAAGAGCTCCTTGTCTATTCCCAACTCTGCCAAACTTGACAGATCAACTTTTCCATTCGTATAGGTTGGTTATGACAACTCGTTTCTTCTTCAAGTCTTTTCTCAATAGAGCAGGGCACCATGATCTCTCAGAGATCCTGCAGCGGAAAATAGCCCAGTATCACATTAAACTGCTTACCATTATAATTAATTATGACTGCACTCTTTTAAGTACTTCTGGGTAAGTTGCAAAGATCTGCCCAACCCTGTTCCAGGCAGAATTGTGTCCCAGCTTCCTTAATTGTTTTCTAACACTGGTAGCTGATGTAAAAAATTAGCTGATTAAAATTTGATATTGCAAAATAATCCATGTCTGTTGATCTAATCGGCCAAGATAAATATTTGTCCAGCCACACAGAACAGGACGACATTGTCTTGCATATATCAAAACAAGCCATTACAAGCTGTAATGTGGAAATTCCCTGTGCCCACTGAAAACAAGGTAAGCACTTATTGCACAGAGGAAAAAAATAAAACAAACAAACAAAAAAGCTCCTTCAGGTCAACATACGAGGTATGACCAAGATGTTCACGTGTGCACATGTAAGGAGTAACTGTCACGGGCCATCAGTCTGCATAACATTGCACGATCACCTGTGAGATGTGAGTTACACAGGTTTTTGTCACCACTGGTTGGCGCACAGTTGCTATTCCAGCATGGATCTCACACTGAAGCAGAGAGCAAACAACAAATTCTGTCAGTCAACAGGCTCAGGATGACTCAACCTTCATGTGGAAGATCATCACTTGTGAACTGAGGTGGATTTATGGCTCCGGTCCAGAATTTTAAATACCAGTTTTCACAAAGAGCCGCAGTCTCAAAGACCAGTAAAGGTGCATCAGATCAGTAACACCAGGAGCATGCTCTGACTTTTTGGACATTCACATGGTTGTGTGTTCTGAATGTACCCTATCAGGCTGGACTGTCAAGGCAGAATTTTACTGTACTGTCCTACAGTGTCTGAGGGAGGAAATTCAGCACAATCTGAACTGTGCTGCAACGGCATGTGGGAGCCCAAATTGCACTGTGCACCCGATCACAACACGGTGATTACACACTGTTTTTTTGGGGGCCACAACACCACAACTGTCGACCCCCAACTGCCCTCCTCACTAAATTGTGATAACTGAAACTTCCTACTCTTTCTCAAAATGAAATTCATTTCAAAGGGTTGTTGTTTTCAGTTTAGAAAACTCAGTGCCCATGGCAGATGGTGTTTCACTGCTTTCATAACAGGACTTAAACAGAGTGTTACGGGTGTGACAGCAGCATGCTGGGGGTGGCTAATTGCTGTGCAAGGCGATTATTTCTGAGTGGATCCAATTTTAAATCAAGTATAGTTTTTTTTTATAGACACAGGTGATCAAACCTCATTGTACAAATCCCATCAATGAAATAAAACTACTGGGTGTAAAATTAAAGCTCGTAAAAAGTATGAAAAAATTGCTGTTTTAAAAAATATATATGACATGATGAATGAGTAATATAACATCTTTAAATTTCCTGCATTGAATAGCTAAACTTTTCTATAGAAAGTGCCATCTAAGTAAAAATAATTGTTCTTGAAAGGTATACAGTAAAAATACCTTTAAAAGTGTTTTATATATATATACACAGCTAGTTAGTTTTGTTATGCAGGACCAAATCTTTTCTAGGTATAAGTTATTATGAAAGTTGGTTCTGAGGGTCAAATCTAAAAAAAAAACAACCCAAAAACAAAATAAAAACAACTAAAGAAGTATTAGGAGGAGAACTTTAGGATTTTGCATGGTCCCATGAATTAATAGAAATGTTGATGTTTTAAGAAAGTCATGACATAACGTGGGAAAAGTTGTGAATTCTGAGTGAGTCTGAGTGAGTGGTCCCCTAAATCTTTAAAAGACACATCCAGTTTGTTACCTCGGCTTTCTAGCAGAAATGTGTAGTCTGTAAGCTCAAGCCCCGTTAAGATTCACCAACAGACACAGAGGACACTATACACCTGCTTTAACAGCCTGAACACCACTCTAAATGACTGATTATCATTAAAATTGTGTGCCAATTTTGTAAAATTGGAAGTAGTCCTAAATTTAAAATTTAATTGTCTTGGGGTGTTGAGGGCCCATGAAGGTAATGTGGCGCCGTTCAGTGGACAGATAAGTGCAATATGGTACTTGGGATCAATCTTGCCCTTTAAAACTATATTAGCTTTACCTCTGCTGTTCTCCGGGGTGTGGTCCTGTGAGGAGTGGGAGGTGTTGGCAGAAGCATTGCTCCCCTCCCTCTCTTGCTCTTGCTCTTGCTCTTGCTCTTCCTCCTCCTCCTCCTCCTCCTCTCTGGGCTCACGGGCAAAGGAATCACCTGGAACTTCACTGTTCTCCTTTGCCGGTTGGCTTATTTTTCTGTTGGCCTTACTCACATCCACATCCTCCAAGGTGCCCATTGGCAGGGCAAAATGCCAGTCTTCCTCTTCTTCTTCTTGTCCGTATGAAGGAAGACCATCCAGTGCATCATCAAACGCTGCACCCCCACTTCCTCCACCTCCTCCTTCGTTGGATCCCATGTTAAACGAGTTGTGTTGGTCAGAGGAAGAGGAAGCAATACGAGGAAAGGTAGAGTCTTCCACCACCTCATCCATCTTTTCCTCTTGTCTGCTGCTGTTGCTATCCTCTTCTTCAATCGGTTGTTGTTCTTCATGTCCTAAAGTTTCGTCCACTTCCTTTGCCTCGTCCTGACCGCCGCTCTTGGAAGAGGTGGCAGAGCCTCTGGAGGAGTCAGCAAATTCCCCCAGGCCCATCACTTCATCAAACACTCTGGACATGCGCTCCTCATGCTGTATAGGAGAGAAAGGTCAGCTAAAAATGGGTCACAAGGGACAAACTCATATCGGGTTTTTTTGTTAGGGATGATGTACCTTATTCCTCTATACAAGACTGTCTAACAATTGCAAATTCAAATCATAGAGATAAAATGTTCAATACATTTAAAGTACACATATAACCCAAGCTGTACATATTTTACGAAACATAAACTTTCCGTTCTTTCCTCGTATTCAAAACAAACATAGTTTTAGATGTATCAGGTAACACTGGATCACCTGTGAATACATTTCACATAACAATGATCTCAAAGTATATCAGCTTGAATTTCTAATCAAGATGCAGTAATCTATCACAAGACTGCATTGGAAAATTTTCAATTCACAATGTATTCATAAAGTAACTGAGCCACAAGTCCTTAGAGGTTGCCGTAGATGTAAAACCTTATTTATCTTTCCCTGCTTCATTTATGTATATTTAAGCAATCGAGCAAAATATCCCACAAAAATAACTTTGTTAGGTTTAAAACAAGTAAACAACAGATGCAACATGTTCAAAAATACAGACAAGGAACATATTTGGACACCTAATAGTGGCTTCAATATAAATCTAAGTTAAAATGTTTTAGAGTTTAGTTTGTCATCCGTCAGCTTACATAACTGCTTGACAACATTTGGGCATGAAATAAACCAGTTGCTGTAACAGCTGTGGTGAAAGTTTCCTCCACGTTTCAGCCAGCATCAACAAGCAACATTTTTTTTCCCCAAGGCATCCCACAGGTGGGTGGGTGTGGGTTTTAGTTCAGGGCTCTGGAAAAGAGCTGTTACAAATGGCAACCAAATAAATTTTACATTCACTCCAGGTGTCACAATCAAAAGCCAAAATCTCTTTTTTGTTTAGAACTATTTCTTCTGTTATCATGTTTAGCATTAATATCATGGAATATATTATACTTTCAGTGGTAAAACGGCACCAATCTGTAAGTAGTTTATGGCTGTGGAATGGAGAAACAACATTGGTGTCCACATTTTATATAATAATTCAGACAAATTGCATTGGCACAACATGTTTGGAGTATTCGGTGCTCATTTGACAGTTCAAATTCTCCTCTGATAGTTGTCAGTTATTGTTTCGTCAGTTTGTACTGACAGCTGTTTCCATCGTCAGATTGTGGGCAACAGTGATGATCTTGGTATCCAACAGCTGTTGTTTCTATGAGGCAGGAAACTGATTGTACAGGATCTTTTGGCTTCGTGAAGTTTAGATGGATATGGCAAATGGTGGAAACTACAAATACAACAATTAAAATGAAGATAAAATGGTGAAATTGGACATTGAAACTATGACATATCATTTCATATTGATGCCCAAAGCTGGTAAAATTTTGGCTTTTATGTAAAATGATCTGGTTGCAGTTTTTAACAGCTTATATGTTTTTTGTTTTTATTCCTGAAAATTTCATGTGGCTATCTGCTTTACCTACAAACATTTTAGGGCTTAAAAATACCAGAAAATGTAACTTGAATTACAAAGCCCCAGGTCTGACCCACCCCTGTGTAATTCAATATATCATAGCATAAACATTTTGCATGGCTTCATTAAATATACTAAAGTTATTGTAAATTAAATGTCAGCCATGTGGAAACTTTTTTCAGATTTGGTTGATTTTGCATGGAATGACTCCCCTACTCCTATAACAGAATATGAATGGTTTCTGCCATTTTGCCAAATTTAGTTTCTTGGGAATCAGTTTAACAAAACAATGATACCAATAATTGAAAAAATTCTAAATATCCATGCCTATACCTTGCCTTGAACTGAGTTGTATCTGGAAATTCCCCTTGATTGCTTAAGTGTTTTTTCTTTTTCTTTTTGCTGCTGTTTCTTGCCCGTTTTTCTTGAATTTACTCACAATTATGGGGTTGACTCTGCTCCTGGTCTTTGTTGGTCTGCTTGTGGGCCTTCTGTTCTCAGTTGTAAGTCCTGCAGTATTGATATCCAACTGTGGAGGATGGAAGGTTGACTTGTTTGCCGATCTGATGAGTAGAGCGGCTTTCTTTTGTGCAAACGATGTTTGATCTTTTCTCTAAGCTTTACCAGTCTTTGCCATTTTTTAATGTGTCTTTAACTAGTGATGGTAATGTATAGTGAATGTATAGTGAATGTACAATGTCAATTATTGCTAAGTTCTCTCAGGTGGCCCTAGCACAGTAACCACAGGTCTAGTTCATCACATTTATGCTGGACACGTTCCACGAAAGTGACAGTCAGAAGTTGTTCAATTACTTTCTTCTTTGGGGTGTTCTGGTACTTTTTCAAATGACAGCTACAGTGGTCATTATGTTGTTGTGGAGGTGTGGTAGATCAGCTATTCAGAGGATCAGTTTATGTGACATAGGAAATAGCTTATGAACATCGTGGAAGTTTGCTGATAGTTTAGCTGTTCATATACTTTTGGGTCCACTGTTCTGACACCAGCCTGGATGTTTTTAATGTGTTGTTATGGTGGTGTTAAGGGCTCCGGGCCTCGTGCTGTCCACAGAGAGGGCGTCCCACCAACCTCAATTTAAAAATCAGCCATATTTCACGTTCTAGCATATGTGTTCATTTATACACGCAAAGACACAACAAACTAATGCCTAAGGCAGCGTAGCAATTGCTGGAGTTTTAAAGTAAAAATAAGACTAAAGTGGCAAAGCGTAACTCCAAATAAATCTCTTTATTGTTCACAGCAGCTCTCGTCGTTGCAGAGGGCTTTGTGAAATCAGCAGTGAACTGCAACACTAAGTTGCAGTGATTGGGTTACTAAACTGACGCGAGAGTCACAAAAAAGCCAGCGACATACTGTATTTTATATGTTTGTTTGCTCGTTATGAAACTGTCAAGCTGTTAAATTGAGCTATGCGTAGCAGCATGCATCGGTACAGAAAAGCAAGCACAGAGCTACAGGGTTTTAAGCTAGCAAGCTAACGTTAGCTTTAATATGCACATCTCGACCAGAAGCTAGCCCACTGTGACAGAATGCCACAATAGGTAGCTAGACTCGCTAATCAATTTAGCTTGCGTGTTATCGCTACTATAGTAATACTCTTAGTGTGTATTTCTTACCTTCAATCGTTTAAGTCTAAATTCCTCCGAGTCCGCCATGTTTTAATTATGCTGCAGACGCCGCGCTTCCAAACGCCCACCTCCTCCGAGGGTTATGGGTCATGTATGCAAACAGCTAGCAACAACAAGGATGCTGTACCTCAACGGAGAAACAAGCTTGCCGCAGCCAAACGCTGGTAAGTTAACTTTTTTAGAAACTGTAAACGCTAGATAGCCCTCTAATGTTTTCGCATTTTGGTATCTTTTTATGTAAATACGGAGTCAATGACAAAAAGCCAAACACTTTAATGGACAAGCTATGGGTTCACATTACCGTAATGTTTGGATGGTGTTCTCATTCTTTTACTCCTGAGACGGTACATATTGGAAATGATGGTGACCTGTTCCAGTCAAAACCATACGTTGTTTTTACACGGGCAGTCTGCTGTTATGCAAACGTATTATTATACTTGGATACTTTTTTTTCTTGTCCTTAAATGTGGACACCATACTTTGCAATTTCCATAAAAAAATGTACCGTGCTGTATTACTTGGGTCATTACGGTAACTTCAGTCCAGCATGAAACTCAGCATTTATCATTGAAGTTAAATGGCACATTTGTTTGATGCTTGCACACGTTCAGCTAACGAAGCCCACACCCTCCATTTTCCTTTCTTACAGTTTCATACATTCCAAGTAACCACTTGCATAATTTAAAGCACACACCTACACAAAATGTATTTAATTGTATACGTAACACAACTAAAGCATTATTACAGACTGCGGTTATCCAAGTAATGTGTATATACTGAATATTTTCTTACTATTATTTTAATAAGGGCAAAAATGTGTAAAGTACTTGCCAAGTCACACTGTGTACCTAATATAGACCTAATAACGTTAATTTGAAGGCAGCTCTTATCAGATTATTAGAGTAATTTTTATGGGCTAGAGACATGCTTTATTTGAGAAGGCCCTGCAGTTACATTACTTTATTTATGTTAGGTTGGTGAACAGGATGGTTTGTAATGTGATAATCAACATCTTGCATACATGCAGCCTACGGTTCTGTGAATTGTTGAGGCAAATTAGAACAATTAAGAATGACAGTAAGGCCATAAAGAGAAAATACACTGGTCTGTAATTTGTTTTCAGTTTTACTCTTCTATATCAGATATTCAGTTCAATACTGACTGTTAAAATCACATTGAGCTGTGAGAGACGTCCCCTCGTCTCAGGGTCAGTTCTCCTGTCCAGCAGGGGGCGATCTTAATGAATGTACGGCTTTACCGTAACTCTTCTGTAACATTCTGAAAAAAAAGTGTATCAGTGTTAAATAATACCTAAAACATCCATGATTGTTTTGAGTTAAATTGGTGTGCATTTCGCTTTTCATGTATGTCCAGTGACCCAGAGGCTTCGTGTTTTATTGCTGTTTTTATTTGTTGTCAGGAGAGTTTTGCCGTAAAGCGGCACAACGTAAGTCGAGATAGTACTAGTACACTGTTTAAAAACGTTCATGCGCCTTTATTTTATGCGCTTCGATATCCAGCACATTTTCTGGTATAGAAATAGACAAACCAGAACCGACTGGCGCGTCTCACATAGGCAGTCTATACAGTGCCGTTGTATGTAATTGTATTTCTATATCCAACGACCCGAACCTTTCACCGGGGGTCAGATAGGCGTCAAACCCCTTTCAGGAAGCAGTTCAGAGGAGAGCTAAGTCAACGTTTGTTGTTATTGTTGTCATTTGCGTTGTATCCACCCAATAGCTGTCAGACAGTCTGGTCAGTGAACACTTTTCTCGGCGTAAGTTGAGGTCTGTTCAGCGGCGGATGAATGGCAATGACGGCAGTGAGAGCGGTGGCAGCGGGGGGCCCGGCGTCTTTGTCCCGGTTCAGGGGAGCCCTGGTCGCGGCTGTGCTGGGTGACTGTGTCGGCGGAGAGTTTGAAGGAGCGGAGGAGGTTCCCATGGAGAGTGTGCTGCAGCACCTGAGCAGCCTGGACGACGAGACTAAAGGGAACGGTTAGTGAAAGGATGAGATTTAATGCCAGTGAGCAGAGCAGCTTGTATGGCGGGGAAGGCTTTGCTAGCATGCCATCACTGAAATATCTGATGTCAAACTGGGCGAATAATCCTGGTCATGAAGTGTTTGTTAACCATGCGTTTATTCTGAATAGCTGTAGTCCACTGGAATGTACTGTAAAGTAGTGAACCAAAAGAGTAACCAGAAGTCTGAAGCTGCACTTATATGGCTAATGGAAAGAGACAGTACTGGATTAGTAATGTTACCTCATGATGACTAAGTTTTCAAAAGTATTTTGTAGACAGTGTTGAAATACTAGGGCTCATATTTGTGCTAAAATCTTTTTGAGTTAATATGTATATATGGTGTCTATATGTCTGTGTGTCTGTGTTAGGTATCCTTGAATACAGTGACGACACAGCCATGGCCCGTTGTGTGGTTCAATCTCTGCTCACCCGGGCCGGCTTTGATGAGCAGGACATGGCTCGCAGGTAGAAGAACACACACTCCTGACACAATAGCCCAATCCCAATCTCGTCAAAGCTGCTGTGCTTTAGTGTGTCAGTTTATGAGGGTTAAGAAAAAGGAATTAAGCACACTGTTGTGTTTGCACACGTTTGGGGAAAATCCATCCATCCATCCATCCATCCATCCATCCATTATCTATACTTAATCCTCACTAGGGTCGCAGGGGGCTGGAGTCTATCCCAGCTGACTTAGGGTGGAGACAGGGGACACCCTGGACAGGTCACCAGTCTATCACAGGGCTACACTTAGAGACAGACAACCAAGCACACTCACATCCACATCTACAAACAATTTAGAATCACCAATTAACCTCAGCTTGTTTTTGGACATTGCTGTGAATAAATACATAATTCCTACTCGTTGCCCCTTTTTTGGGGGATATTTTTCCTTCATTTATACAGATATTGTGATGTATTGTAGATGATTGTCTTGCAGTGCATCAAGTATCACAGAATCGCTGTATCATGATACCATCATTATTGTGGGCAACGTATCATGACAATATCATGAGTTACTCTGTACTTCCCACTCTTAGTGTTATGCTATACATATTGTTTCAAAGCCTTGCAAAGTAAATTAAGATTTATACACTTAAACATAAGGCCTGGTATCTCCACCCTCCAGGTTTGCTAAGGAGTACAGTGCATCTCCGGGCCGTGGTTATGGTTCTGGAGTGATCCAGGTGTTGAAGAAGCTCTCCTCCCCCCAGCTGAGTGACGTGTATCAGCCGGCCAGGGACCAGTTTAATGGGCGAGGCTCTTTTGGGAACGGAGGGGCCATGAGAGCAGCCCCCTTCGCGCTGGCTTTTCCTGACCTGGCTGATGTTAAAAGGGTGAGCAGTGAGTTTAAATTGGGGGAAAAAAACACATCCTTGATGATGACATGCATATTGAGTTTTCTTTCATTTCATCAGCAATGTAAGTCAATTACTAGTCGTCCTGTTTTTAGACCCGTACACATTTTCACCTAAAACTTCAACAATGTACTATCTGCAATCAATGTGAATACACTTTTTTTTTAAGTGACCAAGTATAATTTGGTCAGTATAATAACTGCACAATTACACAATGTCAAGTATTTGTTTTTGTTCTTCTTCTGTGGTCGGATAACAGCTGAACAAGCATCTTAGCACAAAACTGATGACGCTAAGATGATACATTTTTTAAAAAAGTGATCACTTTTGCAAAAGTCAGGACAAACTAACACTAATAATTTGGGTATAAACAAAAATGTTTACCTTCATATTCAATGAATTCTTTGTCTTTCCCGTGTAGTTTGCCCGCCTGGGTGCCATGCTGACACACTCCTGCTCTCTGGGGTATAATGGGGCAGTGCTGCAGGCGTTGGCTGTGCACCTCTCCCTGCAGGGGGCGCTAGATTTACCTCAGCAGTTCATCAGCAGGCTAATCACAGAGATGGAGGAAGTGGAGGGTAATGAGGCAGCACGCAATGATGCCAGAATGTAAGTAGTAGATGAATTAAACCTCTTGTACGGCTGCTTCAGCTCAGATTTGATCTAATCGTGTCTGTTTGGGGAGATCAAAAATATAGTCTGAAACTTGGGAATCATTGGCAGGAAACATGAGGAAATTATATTGATGGAAAAAAAAAATTAAGTCTGAAATGTCCAGTTCAGGCTGTGTTATTTTTCATATTTATTTAAGATGATGTTTCGTTGCAGCCTAAAAGAAGCAGAGAAGCCATTCTGTGAGCGTCTTCACAGAGTTAGAGACCTGATGGACAGAAGCAAAGTCAGCATAGAGGAAGTCATCTCTGAACTGGGTCAGTATCTGTTTGTCTTTGACTTCATCGTGACCTTTCTTTGAGGTTTGCATGACTCTTTTTATTCTCCATGCATCCTATTCCGTCCCACTAAGAGCATCATAATAACACCACTTCTAGAGTTACGTTTGAAACAATCTATGTTTGATCACTGGCCACAAAAAAAGAAGACAAACAATTCACATACCTGTTTTCATTGTATTCTTTAAAAATAGAAAGTAGTTGTGTTCATGATCTAGTTGTATGGATGAGAATATGTTTCTTCTTCAAACTGCCAGTGACCAGCTCCTCTGGAGAAAAACATCACATGATGTGTGCATGTACACAAACTACATACAATGTGCTCATGTTCAGTTAAGAACTTTGTTCAGAATGAGCATATTCATTTACTGGTCAATCTGTTGTACATGTGCACACCATTTAAATCCACTGTAGGAATGTCCACAGTGCTAACTGCTACTTAGCGTAAATACATTTAATGGCCATAGCAGAAGAAATGTCGGCTTTCAATACCATCAACTATTAAGTGCACTATGATGAAAATGTAGATTTTAGCTTCTATATTTTATTTGGGCACAGCACACAGGTGATAAAACTTCTGTTTCGTCTTCTTTGTCTCAGTCTCAATTAACACAACTCTGTTTATTAAAATGTTTCCTTTGTGACCAACCCATATTCTAATCTGCCAGATTTTCTTTTTCTCCCTTCTTTTATTTGCCGATGATCATTTCCGGCCTTTTCCCACAGGTAACGGCATTGCAGCGCTTCACTCAGTCCCCACGGCCATCTTCTGCGTCCTCCACTGCCTGCAGCCTCGGGAATGCCTTCCAGAGAAGTACGGCGGCCTGGAGAGGACGATAGCTTACAGTCTGGCTTTGGGAGGGGACACAGACACCATAGCCTGCATGGCAGGGGCCATCGCTGGGGCCCACTATGGCATCGAAGCCATTCCTCAATCCTGGATAAAGTGCTGCGAGGGGGCGGAAGACGCAGATGTGAGTGCAGAGCGCCTTCACATGCTGTACCACCAATCGTCACAGGGGGGCAGGAGTGAGACGGGGGAGCAGAGCTGTGAAGATGGATCTGAGAACAAGTCAAATGCTTCTAATGGCACAGAGAAGAAAAGTGGAGGGGAGTGATGCCAGAGCTGGATTTTGACTAAAGAACTCTCTCTTAAACACTCAGACACACATTAAGGATACATAAGAGACACTTTAAGATCTTGAGTTTCAGATTTTTTTGGATGGAAAACCCTATTTTGGATCGAGGTGGTATTAAGACCTTTAAGATTATATTATGAAACTGCTTGTTTCCAAACTGCCCACATGCCATTTGTCAAGTCACAGATCATTAAAGCTAAGCAAGGAAAAAAAACAAAAAGAGAGAGAGAATGTGGCACTTACTCGTTGGACAAACTACTCTGAACTCAAGTCAAACAGTAATTTGTTCTGAATATGTATTAACAGTATATTTTACACTCTCTTCTCCCTGCTCTTCCCTGTTTTGTGTTGAACAATCTTTTGTCTTGTGAATTGCACTATGAATTGGCCATGTCTTGTTTTATCCTTTTGGTGGATAATTATTTAATAAACTTTTTTTTTTTTTTAAATTTACACATCTGTATGAGTGTTTGTTTTGAATTTGAAATCCATCAATAACAATTCCAATCAAATACACTTTTTGTTTAATTCAGTGAATATTTCCTTATGGTCAGCGAGCGGCCTGTTCTGAGTGTGCACTGATAAAACATCTGGTGCTCGTGCACAGCCCTGGTTCTGTCAATAGGAAACAAAGAACTTGGCTCAGACTTATCTGCACCATATTATTCTAGTGTGTCCTATGCCCTTTTTGATAGATATGAATTATCTACAAAGTCATTTTGCTAATTATTAACTATCTTTTTCAGATTCCACCTATAAGATTTAAAAAGCACATTTGTTTAGAGAAGCTTAGCTTCGTTAAGATTCCTTCCCACTGATGTTGTAGTTCAGTTAAACAAGTTAATTACAGCTGGTTTTGACAGAACAAAATATACATTAGCTAAATTGAGTCATGTAGAATATAAATACTGCAAAAAATCAACATAAGCATGATAATATGCTTGCAATGCAGATTTTTTGCAAGCTCAGTCTTTATCGTGCTGAAATACTCATGCTTTAAAACTAAACATCACAAGCTGAAGTACTGGACACATAAACTTTTCAACCTGAAGAAATTTAAAGGATCACCAAAGTAAATCCACAGATGGACATAAATATGTGTTAGATGTTTTGGTAATCCATTGAATAGCTGTTTATTTCACTAAAATCAACAAATGTTAAGCATTGTTAAAGAGAAAGCCAGGGCATCACCAAAGTCAGGATTTATCCTCTGGGGAACATGAATACCTGTGGAACATGCACATCAAACCATCTGGTAGTTGATGAGATTTTTCAGTCTGACCAATGTGTTGCATCCAGGATCTGTCTGACATTGGCATCCATTCATCCATGCTGCCATTTGGCAAAAAAGAAGACCCTGCAAATATTGTTTTGTAACACATACTTTCTGATGCATTATTTTATTGAAATCACACACAGCTCTTTAAAACTACATTGTATTTATAACAGTAACTATTGAACGACATACAGGGTGCTGCAGTTTTTGTATTTTTCACTTGGAGAAGCTGCAGCGTGACACCTTTTTATTGTTTTAGTCAAATAAAAGCGAATGAGCATTTCACATGGAGTGCTTTTTCTCCTTTTGCTTGCCATTGCATTTGAGGAATGTTAAAGTGTCTTTTCACAGTAGTGTTTTTGTTTTGCACATGAGCAGACAAATACAAAGGAATACCTGTTTTTAGTTGCCCAAGAACATTATTTTATCTTTATATCTTTCAACAAAAAAAGTGAAATTGGAATCTGTCTGTACAGGCGTGGGTTTCTCTTGTCATAAAATTAGTTTAAAATGCATTTTTATGTGTGTTAGATTTGGAACCCTTTTGTAAAAACATACAATTAAAAAAACTAACAAACAAACAAATAATAAATTTACAAAAAGCTGAAATGCAGGTTCCAAATTCACCAAGATAGAAACCATTAGCTGTTCCTAAACTGTATTCATTACATGCACAACATACATTCTTCTATGATTTGACTTAGATTTAAAAGTCAACAAAAAAAATAATAAAAATGTGCACATGTGCAAAAGACATTGGGATTGCTATCATTTTAAAGACTGTCCATGGAAACAAGATCTGTTATTGCTTTTTGGCAGATTATGGCTGCCTGCACCATGAGGCGGATGTAAAAAATCTGTTTGTGCACTGCAGAAATCACATGTTTTTCTCTGCTGGGGCGACTTCTAAGAAGAGCTGCAGGAACATTGTTAACTTGTTCAACAGTCCTGGGCAGAGCTTGTAATGGATGAAGGGTATGTAAATTATAACGCCACTTAATATAAATATAGTCACATAGAGATATTCAATCTGAGGATTGTCGATGATGGGTGCCAGCACAAGGAATATTGCCGCAAGGAGGACCAGTATAGGGAGGATGATGGGAACCTGTGGAGACAGGAAGAGACAGGCATGACCGGAAACTGTGATTCTCATGCAATGTTAAAAAAAAATAGAATAAAGCGTGTGACACTAACCTTGTAGGGTCTGGGAAGGTCTGGTTTCTTGATTTTGAGATAGATTAGTCCAGACAGGGTGATGCCATAGAAAAACCAGGCAGTGAAACTGACAACAGCAGAGAAGAGGGGATATAAGACAACCACAGAACGTTGTACATAAGGAATAACAAGAAATAAAGAAGAAGTGCACAGGTGTTCACCTGAAGTAGTTGATGATACTCTGAAAGTCTCCAGCCATGAGCACCACTAGAGAGACCACAGTGGTGAAGATCAACGCTGGAGATGGAGTCAATCTGCGGACATGAGCCATGGCCAGAATATCTGGCTACAAAACAAAAACAGGTCAGGGTGAAACTCTGCCAGCAACTTCTTTTTATACAAGTATTATTTTTTATAAGGTAGAGGGACCGTTACCATGTGTCCTTCCCTGGCAGCAACAAAGCATACACGGCCTCCACTGAAGAACGTCCCATTTAATGAACCAAAAGCAGACAAGGCTGCAGCCACAGACATGATCCATCCCCAGCTGCCCAACACCTTATTCCTGCGGAACAAAATATTTTTCTTATTAAAACTACAACAGGTAATCGATGCATTAAAATTTCAAAATTTAAGGTGTTCAATTTTTTATAAATTTCCACCTTTGTTACATTAGTGTGAGTTGTGGAAAAAGTAGAAAATGAATTGTTTGTGGTGAGAATGTAAATGTGAAATGATATCTTTTCCTTCTGATTCAAGGCAGAAGTAATTAAAACAAATCTGATCAGATTAAAGCCACAGCTTTAACACAACAAACAGCAAGTCTAAGTATTAGTCTGTGTGCAGCATCCTGATCAGGTGATGTCTTACCCCCAGGTAACTGCAACCGCATTGGAGGACATGAGCTCTGCAGGCGTCATTACCGTCAGATAACTCACGTTCACCAGCAGATACAAGCCAGTTACCAGAGAAATGGCTATTATCACCGCCCTGGGAAGATTCACCTGTAGCAAACAAAGGTAATGTAATTTTATATGCTGGTTAACATCCCTGCATTAAGGATTGTTTGAATTGTAATGCTGGAATGGAGCTGAGTATGAAGTGAGCTCCATGTAGCCACTGCTTTAAACATGCATTCTTTTTAATGGCCAGTAGGGGGCAACTCCTATAGCTACAATAAGAAGTCAGATTATATAGAGGTCTATGAGAAAATGACCCTACTTCTCACTTGATCAGTCAAACTTTTTCGAATTAGTTTATTATCTCAACTACTTGTTTCAAGACTTTTTAAATACAGCATGATGTTCATTCTGGAATAATGGTTCAGTGCTTGTGGAAAGTGCAAAGTAACACAAAATTTTTAGAGGAACAGCTCACTAATCAACACTTACATCCTTTCTGATGTCTTCTCTGAGTTACACCAACCAGCATTAAGACCCGCAGAGCAGTTTTGTGGGGAGGCGCAGAAGTACCTTCCCCAAACTAGT
>NW_007577767.1:282112-298373 GCF_000690725.1 Stegastes partitus | reverse complement strand
ACAATGACTGTTAATGCTACCACTTTCGCCACCAAGAAGACCACTTGGACTCTTACAGCAACCCGAACATTCAAGACGTTGACTATTGCAACAACCAGAACACACAGAACTGCAGCACATTTCACTGCCAGCGTAGGAGGCACACATTCTGCGTAAAAGGGGGCCATGGCATACTCTGCAATGCTGATCGCCATCGCCGCAACGCTGCAAGGCTTCACAACCAGGATGACGGTGACTGCTGCAAAGAACGCGGGGAAGGAACCATAGATCCGCAGGATATAGATGAACTCCCCACCAGATTCAGGAATGATTGTCCCGATCTCTGTGTAGGACAGAGCTGCAAGCATAGCCACAATTCCTGAGACAGCCCAGATCAGCAGACTTGTTCCAGGGCTTCCCACATAGCTCAGAATAAACTGTGGGGACATGAATATCCCAGATCCGATCATAGTTCCAGAAATTATTGCGACACCACCGATCAACCCAATCTGCCGCTTCATTCTAAGAGCTTCAAATTTTTTGTCCGCCATGGCCTCAGGGATCAAACAGCATCAAATGAAGGAACAAGACACTTTTGCAGAGCAGACGGCAAAAGATCAAGAAGTAGTCCGAGAACTAGCCTGTGCTCTGTACAATGACAAGTAAAACAATAAAGGCCAAGGGGGAGTAGTTTAGAACTGCTCCATATAGATCACCTGATAAGTTACATGCTGGACTTGCAAATTGTTTTACAAGGTTTGATCATAGTATTAGCTCCGCAAACCCTGGCAGCATTCCAGATACATCACATCATGATTGTGTGTTTTACAGTTTAGTGCGAAACTGGGTGTCAAGTACAGGGAGCCTGGCTGCTCTTTATAAGACACAAGCTGCCCTGAAAACATGATCTGGGAAATATTGCTATTTTTGCCAGACATTTCTATTTGTGACATTTGGTTATAACTGATGTATGATCCATGTAGGAGGGTAATTAATCACTGATTTGGATGTTGCTACAATATCATAAACCCTACTCATTTTAAAGATCCCATACTGTGCCCCTTTTCAACAAATTAATCAAAGTCTCACTTGTCCCCACAGTGTGTCTTTCAGTTTTTCAGCTCAAAATACTGCAGAAGTGCTTCATTTTACCATGACCTCCATCGGAGGTTATAACATAAATAGCATACGTTATGCAGATGACACAGTGCTGATAGCGAACAGTGAAAGAAAACTTGCAGATCATAGTATCCATAATTGATACAGAGAGCCAAAAACTTGGTCTGTCTTTAAACAAAACGAAAACAGAAGTAATGGTAATTTCAAAGAAAAATGTCATCCTAACCTGTAAGATAAAATTAGACCAAGAAATACTGAAGCAGGTTTATCATTTCAAATATGTCTGTTTATGGATGACATCAGATGGGAGATCCATCCATCCATCTATTATCTATACACCGCCTAATCTTCACTAGGGTCGCGGGGGGCTAGGGTCTATCCCAGCTGACTTAGGGCGAAGGTACAGGACACCCTGGACAGGTCACCAGTCTATCACAGGCACTTAGAGACAGACAACCAAGCACACTCACATTCACACCTATGGACAATTTAGAATCACCAATTAACCTCAACATGTGTTTGGATTGTGGGAGGAAGCTGGAGAACCGAGAGAGAACCCATGCTGCACGGGGAAAACATGCAAACTCCACGCAGAAAGATCCCGGGTGTTCTCACCGGGACGCGAACCGTTAACCTTCTTGCTGAGAGGCAACAGTGCTAACCGCTGAGCCACCTTGCAGCCCACAGCAAGAACAGCATTTATGAAAATGAAAAATATACTGATAAATAACAGCAATTAGCATCCGTATGAGAACTCTCAGCTGTTATATTCTACCAGTTCTGATGTACAGATGTGAATCTTGGAACGTAAATAATAAAATGTCAAACAAAATCACTGCAGCAGAGATGTGGTTTTACAGACGCATGCCATGTCTATCTTATAAAAACAGAATAAGCAATGAAGATGTTTTAAAGTGACTAAACACAAATGATACACTATCAAACATAATTAGGGAACGGCAAGCAACTTTTTCTGGACACATCGTAAGGAAAGAGACCCTGGAATATATTGTCACAACTGGAAAAATTAATGGGAACAGAGGACGAGGCATGGAACGGCCAACAGTCACAATTCAGAAAGCAAAAGATCAGATTAGATGGAGAGAAATGATTGCCTACGCTGAAAGGCATGGCACTTGATTGATTGACTGATTACCATGAGTATATGGGAGGCTAACTGGCTGTGGGGGGAGCCTTGAGGAACGTCAGAGGTAAATGTCTTTATATCTAAGTTTTTACTTTACACCTCCAAGTTTGTAACAACCACAAAACACAATATAAATGGATTTTCACCATGGTGGACCTTTGTGGTAAAGATAGCCAAAAAACAACCCAAAAACAAAACAAAACAAAAAAAAACCTGTCCTGATACCAACTGCTATAAAACAAACAGAAGAACAAAGCTAACTCTCTGTGGTGCTGAATGTAGGCAGCAGCAATTCATCTGTTGTTTTACTCTTATTGTTCAGGTTTTATCAAGATAAATACTGATAAATCAAAATGTCATATATGTCGATTCAACCAACATATTGATACAAGTAAATTTTGAAAATCTTACTTCTGGATGTTTCAGCTCCTCAGTGAAATAATTCAGATTGTTTCAGCCATCATAGGCCCACAAGCCCAGATAGAAAGCCGTGGATATGGAGCTGGCGTCAGCTTTTGTTCCTTCAAAAGAGTTGACAAAGTTCTCTGTGCAACCGTGAAAAAGCATCACAATGCCTCCCATCGTGATCATTGCCAGTGCCATGAAAACCACCTGGATGATGGTGGCCAAGCGAGTGCCCAGACAGTTGGCTATGGCAGCCAATAAGATGGCTCCTGTGGCCACAGATTTCACTGCCAGCTGTGGAAGGGGGCAGCCGTCGTAAAACAGGGCCACAGCGTAATCAGCAAAGCTCAGGGCAATTGCTGTGGCACTGGCAGGCCTGATGATTTTGATGAAGCTGAAGATAAACATGAAGGCGAACACTTCCCCACAACTGTGCAGCATGTAGACATACTCGCCTCCTGACTCTGGTATGGTCATGCCCAGTTCGGCAAAGCAGAGTCCCCCCAGCATGGCTATCAGCCCGCTGACGGCCCATAGGGCTGCCAACATGGAATAAGATATGCTTGGGAGAGGTGAAGATCCCAGATCCAATCATGGTTCCAGCAATAAATGACACAGCTTCTATTAACCCCACTTCTCTTCTCAGACTGAGTTTCTGTTTGTCACCTTCCATCACTGCAGATCGCTTCCTCAGAGAGATTCCTAATTATATAAACTGCTAGCTGTAACTCAACTCAGGCCCTCAAAGATTTTTTGGAAATGAAGCGTCCTGTCCTTTAAACTGTTGTGTTCTTCAAGTTGATATGAGGAGCAGCACAGATCTCTGACACATAAAATGTTACTCACAGGCTACTTGTTGGTAGACTGTTGTTCCATCCTGCATGAAGTGTACCACCCTGGTTATTCCCTGGATAATCAGTATCCAAGTATCATCATCCTTTTTAGTTTTTAGTAAACTGTTAATGAAACAGTGACAGAACTAGAGAAAGAAATCTATATCCTCTTTCAACTGGTTCTCTGCTAGATTTGGAATTCAGTTTATGATTTTGCTTCTATTTTATAAGCTCTGTGTAGGTAGTTATAGTCTAATGTTGATATATGAACCATTTTTGAGGCCCAGAGATTTAAATAACGGCAAACATCTGTACAATAATAATATCTTTAGTAGATTTAAATAAATGAAAACACTATAATGCTACGGCAACACAATATGAAAAAACAAATAGCCATTTAGAAAAAATGTATACAATAATAATAACAATAATAATAAAGATTTTTGATCTGTTTTTTGTTTTGTTTTTTACAGTCAACCTGAAAATACTACCTTTTTTTCTGTTATTATCTTTATAATATCTGTAATTAAACAACAGAGAAAATCTGCAAATAACAGTTAAAAAATACTACTTTTTTCAGTGCTTAATACACAGAATTTTACTTTCCTACAGCATCAAAAATGTGTAAAACAATAATTTTTTGCTGATTTGAAGACAGTGAATATATTGTCATTTTACTGTTTATTGATGTAAAATAAGGACACCCGGGATCTTTCTGTGTGGAATTTGCATGTTCTCCCCGTGCAACATGGGTTCTCTCCGGGTTCTCTGGTTTCCTCCGACAGTCCAAAAACATGTTGAGGTTAATTGGTGATTCTAAATTGTCCGTAGGTGTGAATGTGATTGGTTGTCTGTCTCTAAGTGTAGCCCTGTGATAGACTGGTGACCTGTCCAGGGTGATAATGGGTGAATGGACATTACTTATATTTTTGACCTCTTTTTTTTTTTTAGGGTTAAAATGTCAATTAACGTGTTTTTTCAGTGATTTCACCAGAAATAATCTGTAACTAACCCAACAAGAGAAAATCTATAGAGTACATAATTTTAACACTATTTTTTTTCAGTGTAGCAAAAACTCTGTAGCAGCCCTCACACCACTTCTTGAAACTCACGTTTTCTTACATTGTCTGTTATATATTTTGTGCTCTTCATTGTTTTACTGTAATATTCTGTGTTATTACCTGTAAATTTTATTTGTAAGCACATTAATTTAGACTTTTTCTGTTTACTTCATTGATTTAACTGTTAGGCACATTGTATTGTTCAGAAAAGTGCTATAAAAATGAATCTTTCTTTTTTAGGGGCAGTTGTCTCAGCAGGCTGGATCAGTGAGAACAACAGCTTCCGAAGGACCTTGTAGGGATTTGTGTGATATCAGCGAGGACCTTCCTTTCCAGTGTCCAGCTCAACCAGGTATTCTTATAAGACAGACTAAATACTGTTTTCTAGTTTTTGATGACTGCTCATTTGTATAAGCCTTTAATTACATCTTTGCTACAAATGACCTACCTACCACACTGACTCATCTTTGTGGCAAGATGATGAATTTGAAGACAGATCACCATGACTTTTCTTTTTTAAGTTACCCCATGTTCAAACAGAAGCAGGTTGTCCAAGTCGAACCATATACAGTAAAATGGTTGTTGGAGTCACTTTGTTCTGTCTCAATTTCCCTGCAACGGCTTGTAAGCTTCCAAGTGTGCTAGGAAGCCAGGAGAGAATTCATGTTCTCATGAACATGATGGCTTTTGCAGTTAAGCCCAACATTGTTCATACCCATGCTAACTTGTACGAGGCCAGCTGATTTCTTCTGGCTGGAAATGACTTCAACAAGTGACAAAAGATGGCAACACATTTTGTGTTAGAGATGTTAATGATGGATTTTGGAAGTCATGGTTAAATCACAGTGCCAAAGAGTTCCACACTGTGAGAACGCAATGGGCACGGTGGGAAGCCAAGAGTAACAGCTACGTTGGCAAGAAGAGTAGTGAGAGGTCAAGAAAAATGTCAAGATGACCACCAAGGTCACCCTGATGAAACTAGGTAAATCAAGCTTTTTTTTCTCTTTTTTTTTTTAAGAAAAAAAATACACATAACTAGTTACAATTTATTTTTAACATCGCTGCAGAACTTGCCATCTTTTGTCACTTGTTTAAATCATTTCCAAAATTCATAAAGCAAAATTTGGCATGGGTATGAATAATTTGGGGCTTCGTGGTCAATGCCATATATGTCAACATCTTTGAAACGATTTGGTCTCTAATGTGAAGGTAAGTATGCATGATATTACATGTTTGTTGATAATACATATATAAGATATATGCACCATTTTTTTTCCACCTAACCGCAGACAACATCAAGATTTTCCTGTAGTGGAATTAACAAACTATTAAAAAATAAAGTTAAAATAAAGTTACATATAAAACTAACCATATTTATTTTCACATAACACTTGAATAACAAAAGTATAAACTTTCAGCCTGACAGGTGTTATCTGTCTGATAATGTTCATTCTGTGTTGACGCAAATATCTAATTTTAAAGCCTTTATCAGCAGATACCGATAATGTTATCACTGTTCATTGCTCGTTTTATGTGTTTTTTATTTCCCATATAAACCACTAATAGATTATTTAAATGGCTTGTTACTTTGCTGCTATCTCCTGACGTGTAGGGTGAGCATAAATCACCCTACACGATATAAATGAAGTCCACGGCTTAGCTGAGGTGAAATTTAAAACACTTTTTTTATCAAGATTCCAGCTGGCATGGTTTGAACACCTGGGTAGGCAATAACTAAAATAAATCCTGTTCTTCACGTGTATCTGTTACTTATTTATTGTGGGTGACTGTGTGGAGGGCAGCCAGTGTCAGAGTGTCATGGACAGTCTATTCTGAAGTGCTTATTGGTCTTACTTAACAAGTTCAGTGCAATAATCAGTTAAAAAAAACAAAACCCTTGCACCCTCTGACTTACCTCTGGACGTTTCAACTCTTCAGTCACATAATTCAGATTGTTCCAGCCATCATATGACCACAGTCCCTGGTAGAAAGCAATGCCAATTGGATGGATGCCCACATTAGTGTTCTCAAAGGAGTCTTCAAAGCTTTCAGTGTGCCCTCTGATCAGCATCACCAGGCCTCCTATTATGATGACTGCCAGGGCCAGAACCTTAGCCACCATAAAAAACACTTGGACTGACATTGAAAAGCGAACATTTAGGCAGTTCACGGTGCCCAGTACCAAGATAGCAGCTGCAGCCACGCACTTCACCACTAGCACCGGAGGAGAGCAGCCTTCGTAGAAAGGAGCCACGACATACTGAGCAAAACTCAGCGAGATGCCTGCAATGCCGGCAGGTCTCACAAACAACACCGAGCTGAAGATTAGCATGAAGGCGACGACTGGACCTGAAGTCCTGAGGATGTAGATGTACTCTCCCCCCGATTCACGTATAACGGTGCCCAGCTCAGCATAGCAGAAAGACGCCAGTATCACCAGCACTCCACAGCACGCCCACACCACCAGGCTGGCTCCAGGGCTGCCGATGGTGGAGAGCACCGTCTGCGGGGACATGAAGATCCCAGATCCAATCATCGTCCCTCCAATGAGGGACACGGCTCCCACCAGCCCTACTTCTCGCTTCAGGCTGAGCTTCTGCGGCTCGTCGTCCATCGTCCTGACAGTTTACAGACCATCTACTGTCTGACACCTTTACTGTGGAGAAAACACTGCAATTCTGTGGCCAAAGTCAACTCACATAGTTAATAATTATGTGGGTGGTTCATACCGCTGCCTGTTTTGCCTGGTGCCTTATCTATATTAACGAGGATTGGTGTTTTAGGTGAAGGTCACATATCACAGATGTGCTCTTTTTTTTATGTTTCTGGAAGTCAGAGATGCTGAGATGCAGCTCAGATGTCTATTAATGAGACAGTGAGATCCTCTCTGTCTTACTCCACATCCATCTCAATAAATGGGTCACTCATCCTAACCTCATTTATATCTCACCTGGCTGTTTCTGGCTTGAAATTCCTAAAACAAAGACAACAAACACCTGATTCATTTAAAACACATTTCACATTTTTATGCCTCTTTATTAAAAAAAACTACTGATATTTACTGAAGCACTTCAGAAACACATTCATCCTTTTAGGTCACATGTGTACTTCTGTCAAGGATCAGGTCATCTTTTACACGATAATAAACCCACATCCAACCAGTGAGAGATGATACAAACTCTTATCAGTGATTATTATATTATAATCTCATCACAAAAGTATTTTACGGCCTCTTCACTTCGTGGCTTCATGTTTCTTGGCAGCTCTCAGCTACAGCACATCAAACAAAGCCAATAAACATGTTGTTTTCCAGAAGCACCTGAGAGTGAATGCACAAATGTAATTAAAAGTGGCACATGTTCCTGATGTGCAACCAGTTCTAAACATGTACAGCAGATATCTAACCAAAGTTTTAAGTCCGGTGGTCCCACTTTCACCTGTGCAGCTCCATCAGGAGTTTTTGTCTTCCCCTCCAGTGATAAAGAGGTGAACAGTTTTGTTGGAGTGCAGCATCTGACCTGCTCGCTGCATGCCGGTGATGGCAGCCAGTTTGTGGGCATCGTAGCGGGAGTAGAGAGCAGTGCAGGTCCAGCTGGCCACCTCGCCCTGACCCCCTGCTGCCAGCATGTTACACACTTCGCTGTAGAAGTGGGGGTAGGAGGGCAGTCCGTAAAATATCAGGTTCTGGATGCCTTTGATGGTGTACCTGAGTAAAACAAGGCAGAGATCAGAGATGTTGCAGAATTTGCCAGGAGTAAGGCTTTTTGATACTATTTTACAATACAAATATTATCAAATGTGTCACGGCCATACTGTCCAAAGTATGAAAATATGATGGAAAATCAGAAGAAGAGTAGGGCGCTGAACTACTTTAATGCAGAAACATTACTATTACTATTCTATTGTTATAATTTTTCTGAAATGCTAACTGCGAATAAAAAAAAACAATAATTAATGACCTCAGTGTAGGAAGAGCTGACCTTTCTAGAACTATGTGGTTGATTCTGAAAAGGGGGTACATTGGCAAGGAAAATAATATTTCTTTCAAAAAAAACATTTGGAACCTTTCTTACACATTGTCACACAGAAAGGGAACATCCAAAAAAGTAATTTGCTCTGGATGTCACTAAGATCTATCTCTGCATTCGTCAAACAGAGCTTTTTGGTGTTGATTAAAATTGTCAAACTTATGCTTTCTTGTGTGGTGACAACAATACCAAGACACTGCTGACAGAGAACCTGTTAACATCATTCCTTCTGTAGCTGAAATATTTTCATACAACTGAGGTTGAATTTCATTTTGAACCAAACCTTCCTTTTTAGTGTTTCTCTCCTTTTCCTCACTCAGCTTGCTGCACATGTGGAGCCTTCATGTCAAACCACTCTGTGTCTTATCAATAAAATTTAATTTAAAAAATCTGTGAATCCAGGAACCCTGATATCAGAGTGGAAGATGTTCTGTTAAACATACTTCTCTCGTAGATTAATCATGGAAAATGAGAACCGTACAGGTTTTGTTTTTTTATGAAGAAGCAAAAGAAGTTGTAGTATGATGTGTCTTGCACGTCCTGCGAAGTGACTATTGTGCACAACGCAAAACTAAAGCAGAAATGACACATTGTTCAGCCTTACATCAGTATATAGCCTCTCTCGACAGTCTGCAATCCGAATCAATAACATTATAAAACTAAGACTAAATTACGAATTACATTTTAAATTCTGTCTGTCTCTAAGTGTGGCCCTGCGATGGACTGGCAACCTGTCCAGGGTGTCCCCTGCCTTCGCCTTAAGTCGGCTGGGATAGGCTCCAGCCCCCCCGCGACCCTAATGAGGATTAAGCGGTGTATAGATAATGGATGGATGTATTTCAAATTCTAACTAAATGAACTTAAACTAAATTCAGCACTGTATAAGCCCTACAGAAACAGTGGTGGATTCTATTTACATACCTTCAGAACAAATATGAAGAACTAGTCTTGTGTGAGCTACAGTTTTAGTCAAAATACAAATATATGTCTTTGTTAGAATGAGTACCTACAATCACACATATGCAGTGTTCATTCAGTCACTTGGCACAAACAGGAATGTTTTTTGAGCTCTGAAGCGATCTTATCTGTCTCTTATCGCAAATGGTGATTTGTTAACTGTTACGACGGTGATAAAGATTACTGCCGTCAAGCCTTTCACAAGTTCAGTGTCAAGTGTCTCCGGGAATCATTACCACCACAATGCTCATTATATTCTCTTTTTATTCATTGATGGCCTTGTGCTTAGTCAGGTCAAGTTTTATGAATAAATAGCCAGCACCTCCAGGTAAGGGAACACAGCTGCTGCTGGCTGCTTTTATCTCTACTGAACAAAACACTAAAGTCTCAGAGAACACATGTCACGTCCAGCTACCTGATGGAGCGTTACAAAGAACTGACCTCTTGTAGAAGTGAAAGCGTTCAGTGAAGAGCAGGAACTGTTTTTGTCCTGTCTGAAAGAAGTGTCTGGCTCGAGACACCTCTGATTTGCTGGAATACTCGCAGATGCTGGCAAAGTTCATCTCCTCTTTCTTCATGTAGTTGCGTAACCGGACATAGTCGAAGTAAGATGGGATGTAGATCAGTGTGTGGGACATGACTGAGTCCCTGTACTGAGGCAGCACTTTATCTAAAAAGAACTGAAACCTAAAGACAGAATGGAGAACACAAATTGTAAAACACTGGCAGCAAAGCTTTTGTATGAAAATAGAAATGATTAATAAACCAATAAGGAAACAAATGCCCTGAGAGAGATGCAGTATTACTGTACAGAAAGAGCTCAGGGTCAAGGTACATGCAAGCTCTATGTATATGAAAAAAAACAAGGAGACAGAAAGACAGTGTATGATCTCAACATTTAAGACACTTCATTGGGGCATGCCAAAATTAAGGAGGTAAACAAATGTATTTTTTTAGAGGCCTTACCGAGCATCGTGGTCCATGAAGCTGTCGGAGGAGAACATTTGAAACACATGTGGCAGTTGGACAAGCACCTGGCAGATGGAACCTGTTTTTGGCATGTTCTTTGTGACAATCTGGGACAAAATCCACACAGAGAGAACATTATCAAACAGCACATAACTAAGTTTTGAATCCTGAATTATCCTGTTTTTTTTTTCATCTGGCTAATTTGGTTCTTTAAAAGCAGTATGAGGATAGATTTGTTAATCCTGGATCAAGTTATTTTAAACAAAAATGAGGTCTTACTTAGAAATAAATGAGCAAGGAGTTGAAATCATGACCAGTTATCATTTGACTGCCAGAGTTCTGATCAAGTGACCAACTCTCAGCTGTTTGTGTTTTCTAGATGTAGTTGTTCATTATGTTTTTGTGCAGTCTTCAAATTACCAACATACAATTTAATGTCAAAATTAGCCATGCGTATCTGAAAACGAGTTAATGTGTGGAGTTCCTATGGTCCCACTCTAAAATGTTGTCACGATCCAGCTAATTGTCAACTAGCTACACTTTCACATGTCTGGATATAAGGATTTGTTGCTCTGACAAAAGCTCCAGAAAGCCGCTTCCAGACTAATGTCAAATCATCAACACTGTAATCTGGATAACTTTGCAGGTAAACAACAGACTTTCCTGAACTATCAAGTCGACCACAGTCAACATCTCTTTGTGGCTGCTCCTCTACAGAGCGAGGGTTAATGCCACTTCTGCCTTTCAGTAACGTGTCCAGCTAAACTCACAGTCTGGTGTAATGATGAGTGTACAGTGTAAACAATGACCTGTCCACGGTAGTTGGCACACTGTTTGGTGAGGATGTTGTTGATCTGTGGGTCCTGGATGGAGCTGAACACCAGCGTCTGTCTGTAATGTCTGGCCCAGTTGTTCAGGTTCCACATCCTCACCCTGGAGAAGTCCACTCCATGGGAGTCCAGCGGCTGCAGGTTCATGTGCTTCATCACATGCTGACAAGAGAGGACGATGTGATTTTTAAGAGGACTTTAACTAACCTCAAGTGTAGTAACTTCTAAAAAGGCTGGTTGGGTAAAAAATTATGATTTACAGATTAGAAGTCACAATTGAGTTAGAAAAGTGACTCTTGAAACATACATTTTCCAAAATCTGCCTCTTTGTTGTAACCAAACCTTCACAGTACTTTAGCTCCATTTGGATGAGAGTTACATTGCAGGATAAAGGATAAAATTCCTTGTGGTTCTTGGTAATTTAAATCACAACTCCAAACAGAATTTCAAATGTGGTGAAATTACTGGATATGGACTGTAACACACACAGACACCAGGAACAGCAAACCAAACAGAAAACAAATAAATGTGAAAAAAAATGTAGATGAATCCGCTTGAAAATTACTGAAAAAATAAGCTTTTGAATTAATCTGAATATCATTATATTATGGTTGCCTTCAGTATCAAAGTAAAGACATAAGTACATTACAAAGAAGGCACTTCTATAAGGTAATTCAGCCTACTTCTAATGGCACCAGTTTGACAAGATGTAAACAAACATAGGCTGAAAACAAAATAGAATGGCAGCACCTACCTGTAGGTGAAATTACAACAGCCCTTCACTGAGCTTGCAGAGTGCAGGTTTCAAAAAAGGTTTGTAGTAATACTTCCATCAGATTGGCGAGAACATGTTCAACTTCCAAGGAGCTTCAGTCAAAAGGCAAGTGGACTTCACTTTTAGGTTCTTGAAGATGTTTCACCTCTCATTCAAAAGGGTTTTTCAGTTCTGTGTGTCAAGAACCTAAAAGAGAAGTCCACTTGCTTTTTTTTACTGAAGCTCCTAAGATTACCATGACCTGGATGATTAGGAATCTACATTTTTTTTGTTTTAGCTTTTTCTGCTTTCACACAAGAGCTTAATTTCACATTGAGCTGATAAAAAGTGGGCAAAAAAATCTTCCTACAGAGAAAACTGATAAATGTACCTTTAGATAGAAGGCCGTTGCTCTGGGCATTTCAGGAGGAGCAGCAACAACAGTAAGAAAATTCAGCTGTATGTACTGTTGACTAAGTGTGACAGGAGTAAAATCACTGGCAATGGTAAAATCAGAAGAAAAATAAATATGGTCCAATTTGGGTTTTAATCAAATCTTCATCTAACCGCATTTCCCTACATGTAGAATTCAAGTATACTCTGCCTTATAGACGCCTACAGCAGCTGCTGGACAGCAGATGGCGCCACATCTTTCCAGCAGTAGGAACCAGAAGGTTACACTCTGCAAACATGTCAGACTGAATAGGTGTGTATTCTCACCAGGACATGTTCCCAGTTCTGCATGAGGAAGACATCTGCCTGGTCCACCACCAGCAGCTCGATAGAGGACAGGAAGTCAAAGTCTCTCTTATTTTCTCCTTCTGCTCCCAGCACAGTGCGAAGGCCCAGTGGAGATGCAATGATGATGTCTGATGAGTAGAAGGGAGCATAGAGACGTATGCTGCTTCTTATAATGGAGACACCTGGTGAGGAGAGTACACAATAACTTAGGAGGACAAATTGAGGAGATGTTTAAAAGCAGATCACCTTTTTCAATCTTCCTCAGACTGTACCTATCCTAAAGTGATCATCCACGTTGCCTGAAAAGATGGCGCGGTAATCCTCTGGTCTCTGCAGATTGGATGGCTTCTCATCTGCCTCCTCTCCAAACTCTTCTTTAAACTTCTTCTTGTTGCTGACCATAATTTTCTTTCCTTTGGTCTCCAGCAGGCTGATGAGCGTATGGATGACTTGCAGTGCGCTGCCCCGGAATGGAACGAGAATCAGGACCTGAGAGGATCATTACATCATTACAACAGCTGGACACAGTAAATATTAGGTAGAAAAAAATTGTAATAAGGGATGACGGCAGATAGAGATCAAGTCCATGTGCTGGACTACATAAGTAACTACTGCAGTTTCTGCCTTGCTGGTCATTTATGCATTTCAGATTGTTAATTGCACTGCAGCTGCTGGACCAGTCCACTAAAGGTGAAATGATTTAAAAACTGTGAAAACTGAAATCATGAATATATGTTGATTTTAGGGACAGAATGTTTTTATTAAATTTTCCCACTTAAATAGAGCTTTGCTTTTAGTTCACTGTTGTGCTACATTCCTGCTAATTTATAAGTCATTGCATCAAAATCAGACTTGTCCTTATGCACAGTGAAAACATAAATACTATAAAAACCTTTTATTCAAAATTAAATCAACAAAGCTGCTTTGACTTTCACATTGCGCGTTACAGTGCCGGATGTCTGAGTTGATGCTCAACAAGGATGGGATTTAATGTGGTGACCTTTGCAACATTACTCTTCTCGACCATCATGTATTAACTGTTTTGCAGTGTGTGGTGTTGTTTCAGCTGGTTGAACAGCTTGTTGTCAGCTGTTCTTGCTTATCATCACTTGCCATAAGCCTAAAATATTGCAAACAAGGGATGATGATTTCTTTTGCGGCGTTACCTCTTCCCCTTATGATTTCTGTTTCGCCTGTCTGCTCTCTGTTGTATAACACTTCTCTACTCTGGAGTGCAGCAGCAACATCCAGGAAATGTTTGCTGCCACTGCAGGGGTGTGTGCGCACTGGCATGACAGCTCTCCAAAAGTGAAGCCAAAACATCTGGACAGCTCCCTGGTGGCTGGCTGTTCGTGTAGGAAGTGCTTTGTTTGATTGTTTATTACAGCTGGCCTGCTGTACGTACACAAATATTACTTGAACTTAGTCTGTGTTTTTTTTTGCCACTTCGGCACAGTTAGCATTTGAGATTACAAAGGGGACAATTATAAACTGAAGAAGAATTTTAGTAGATTACCTTAGGCCTGGTCAGTCCTTGGTCTCTGGGTTCGTCCTGAGGCTCAGCTCCAGCTTTAGCCTGAGTTTTCCGCTCTCTTAGCTGGGCGTTGTCAGCTAGGACCTGCGAATTTGCCTTCAGTACGTGGTTGAGCACATGTAGACAGTATGCACTGCGCACATGTGGCCCCTGGTTAACAGGACACATCTCTGGGTAGTACAGATCCTTGTAGGAGCCCATGAGGGCCAGCAACTCCAGCTGGAGAGGGCTGATCTGTTCTGCAACCCCCTTAGGATTGGACGTCTGGTTCAGGTCCTTCCAGCAGGTCTCCAGCAGTTTGTGAAAAACTGGGAGTTTTGTGTCTTTCTGAGAGCCAATGGAGCCGAAGTTCTCAAGGGAACTAGTAGAGAGTAGAGCTCCCAATTTTGGCCACTAAGTCAGAGAAAGGAAAGGACAGAAAATATAATCACAATTTATTTTAATGAAGCTTGCTGGCAAATTTCAAGTTTAGTATATGGATATCGTTAATACCGTAATCTGAGTCTTAGATTTGGCCCCTGATGTTATCTTCTGCACATCCTCTTCACCAAGCTCCGTGTCCAAATGCTGTAAAAACATGTCTGCAGGAATAAAAACAATGAAACACCATGTAAGTGCATCATATTCGCCACAATTTCACATTCAACAGGCAGTTCACTATATTGGGGAAGCAAAATCTCCCCCAAAAGAAGAAAATGAAAGAGAAATTCCTTCCTTCTTTCTTACCATTATTGTCTTTCTGTTGTGCAGAGTTTTCAGCGTCCTCTTGTTCTCCTTCCCCCATAAAGTTGGTCTCCAGACAGAACTCGGACTCATGTTCCTTGTCTACAAACTCTTCATCTCCTGCCTCGTTCTTCTTCTCTGTCTCCTCCTTCGTCTCCTCATTTCCTTCTCCTGGTTCTGTCAGAGCTTCATCTTCACCTACAGGTTCCTCCTCTCCCCCTTCATCTTCATCACCATCCTCGCTTCCATCTCCATCGCTGTCCTCTATATTACAAAGCACAAAGGTATTCAGTCAAATCATAATGTTGGCCTGAAACACAAGTATTCTGGAAATAAACAGCTCACCTTCACCAAGAAGCTCCTCTTCTTCCTCTTCATCATCAGTGCTTTCCTCCTCTTCGCTCTGTGCGTTACTTGTGGCTTGGCTGAGGGTTGAAAGAAGTTTCTGATAGGCTGTTTTCTCCTCTGGTTCTTCCTCTTCTTCTTCCAGCTCATTGGGTTCAGCATCAGATTGTTCTGGGCTTGATGGCTTTAACAAAGATGAGAAGAGGACACCTTAAAATGGAGCAAAACTCAAGCTTATTGATGAGTGGATGGTCCAAAATTAGTTTTAGGTACATTGGATGTCCTATTATCTCTACTAAAAAGACATCCTCAGCATTGTGCAGCAAAACTACTACAATCATAAGTTTTATATTATATAAATTAGAGGTTGTCCAATTATTGGACACAATATTCAGCATTTTTCTGATGATACTCTTATTTTATTTAAAAAAAAAAAAAAGGCAATTCCCAATAAAATAAATTGATTAAAAAATATGCTTTTTCACTGGTACAGCCCCCTCTGTCTGTAGTCACCATTATGTAGTCTTAAGTAATGTCCTGCCAATAGCCCTATCCGATTGGCTACATGTGACAAGGAGCAGCCAATCAACACTGTAGGATAAATATGAAGACGTTATCTTTAATTTAACATATTTAAAACATAAATAAAAGAATTTTCCACATCTTGCATTGATTATGGAGCTGCAAGCTGGCTTGGTGGTTAGCATTGTTGCCTCGCAGCAAGAAGGTCGCCGGTTCACATCCCAGTGAGGACACCTGGGATCTTTGTGCGTGGAGTTTGCATGTTCTCCCTGTGCAGCGTGGGTTCTCTCCGGGTTCTCCGGCTTCCTCCCACA
>NW_007577767.1:161241-281850 GCF_000690725.1 Stegastes partitus | reverse complement strand
GCTTCAAATTATCCTAAATTCTGCTGCTGGACCAAGTCCACAGACCACATCACTCACTCCTCATTCAACGCCACTGGCTCCTAGTTCAACAACAACAACATTACAAGGTTCTACAGCTCATTTTAAAATCCCTCCATATCCTTCTTTTTATTTTTACAGCAAAAATACGTCAGTTACAAATATCTGTTATCAGCCTCCTTGATTACTTCTAATCAACATTGGTACTTAAAAAACAGACAAACAAAACAACACTATTACTTGGACAGCACTACTTACCAGTTCCACTATTTGAGTCCTTTCAGGTCTTTCATGAACTCTGTGAAAAACAAGAAGGGCAATGAGTACCTGAGACAACCAACCTGCAACGATTGAGTTAAAAAAAAAAAAAAAAAAAAAACCACACACACTGATTTGGGCCATTCAGGATGAGAGTAGTAAAAAAGTAAAGATTTGTACTAATGTCGTATCATTGTGTAACGGGATGCATTAGGATAACAGATTAAAAGAGATACCTAAAAATAAGCAAAATGTTCATTATGATGTTTGTTTGGTTGTCTGTTCAGCTGTCGTTGTTATTGTAGAACAAGTTTAGGTTTTACAGAAGACACGCATTAAAGTAGTCTTATGCCCCGGCCAACTGTCAATTAATTAAAAACCTCTCCATAACATTGGCTCTTTACTGTACACATATAATGACAGACAACTATCTCATCTAGTTTAAGCACTGAGAGCTCACCTCTTACAGTCAGCATCGAGGAAAGGCAGTGAATAGACTGTATATTACACATGGTTACAAGGTTGTTATAGTGCATAAATGTATAGATGTTCCTACAGTGTGCAGGTAAACTTTTATCTTATGCTGCTCATATTCTTGTTTCTGCTGCTAGCCACTTTGCTAATTAACGCTTCCTACAATAATGGTCCACATTAGTCACATTAGCAGTGGGGCTTACTAGTTTCGACGTGATATGTCTAAAAGGCTTCTTCGATGAGTGCTGCTATTGTTTGGACCTTTACTAGTTCAAATAAACAACTACAAACTACATTTAAAAATGTGGCAGCAGATTGTAAGCTATGTCTATAGTGTTATATTTAAGTGAGTGGGGTATTAACTTTCGCTACAAATCATAATTTAGCCAACATTACAGCTATGTGTGTGAATGGCACTTAGCTATTCGGCTAACATAAAAGTGAATTATTCCTGTAAATCAGCTCGGAGCTTTCTGTGTTGCTTACTTGTCGTGGAACGGGTGCTCCTCTCCAAACTCCTTCAAGTGTTTCTTCTGTTTCTTGGTTAAATTCGTGAAAAGCTGATTCTTCTGCCTTCTTTTGCCCATGTTGACACTCTGGCGCCGCACGTGTGCTGCTGCGACTTCTGCGGTGGTTTGTGTGTGTCAGCAGCCCGTGCAGCGCCTCCTGCAGGAGCGGAGTGGAAGTACAGGCTGTTGTCTGGTGGCACTCAGGAATTACAGTCGTCCTCAAATGTATCCATACCCTCCCATTAAAGAAAGAAAAAAAACAGCCGTCACTGAAATAAGTTGAAATTGACAAAAGTAGTGATAAATAAAAATGCCATGGAAATCATGACATTGCTTTTGAATTGTGGTTCAAAAGAAATTTTTAAAAAAAGCAAACAAGCATGATGGGACCCGTGAATATGTCCTTAAACAACCTTTCAATCACTGCAATCAAGTGTTTTCTGTAACTCTCAATCAGACTTTGACCCACTGCTCATCAGAAAAATGCTCTAATTTGTCTGGGACAGTTTATTATTAATTTTTTTTAGATTATTCTTTCCAACCACAATTCAAAAGCAATGTCTTATTTCACTTATTTCACAGATAATTTAGCAAATTTTTATTCATTACTTTTTTCAGGTTCTATCTATTTGAGTGACTATTGTGAATTTTGCCTTTTCTTTAATGGAATGATATGAATACATTTGAGGACGACTGTATATTTTGACATTACAAAATGCATATCTTTAAAAGTTTAATCTAAACAAGGAATGCCAGTTTATGTAAATTATACATTATAGAGCTGTAATAGTAAATCAACTATTTAACTTTTCAATTTATTGCCAATTATTTTGATACTGATTAATTAGGAAGAAAATAAAAGCCAGAAGTTCTCTGATTTCATTGTCTTACATGTGAATATTTTCTGGCTTATTTCCTCCTTTGTGACAGTAAAACTGAATATCTTTGGCTTGTGGACAAAACAAGACATTTGAACTTCCTTTTAAATATTCTATAAAATTTGTGTGCAATCTATTGAACTTGTTTTTACTGATTTATTTTATTAACTTAATTCCAATATTATCCTCCTTTTTTTGTATTTTATTGTTGAACTTTTTAAACCTTTGCCTCTAAAGCACTTCATATAATCTGTGTACGTGATAAGGAGCTACATAAATAAACTTGCTTGCTTGCTTTGGGAAACACTGATTGACATTTTTCATTGTTTTCTTACATTTTATAATCAAACAACTAATCAATTATTCAAGACAAATATTCACAGACTGACTGATTGCAGACCTAATGCAGTCTAAATGATCTAAAACCTACTTCCAAAATCCTGAAGCTGTATATAGAGACTAAAATATTGTCTGATAACAGAAACACAGTGCAAAAGATGATTGGCTCTTAGTTATCATCCTAAAGGGAAGTGCTATTGTTGAAGGATTTCCCCATACTTGAAAATAGTAGGGAATAGAGTAGGTTTCCAATCATGCTTGCTTGATCCTTGTATTCCATTATATTAGACAAAGAAAATAATAATAATGATATATTGAACTCAGAATATAATACATTCAGACACATATTGTGTTTCTGTGGCAGTTCAATGCATTTCTGAATGGAATTCCTAACAATACATTTGTGTTTTCAGTGTGAAAATCTTTTTTAAAAAAACCCTTATTGCTGAGGAGGGATCTTCTTCTTTCTACACAAAGCAGAGAGTCTTTACAGGTTTCAGCATGGTGAGACAATAAACGCTCTAAATGTATTTGACAAGATGGGTTTAAACATTAGTTTAATGTCCACGTAGGTGATTAGGATGTTATGTAAAGCCCTCAACACTCACAATGCTAAAATACATTTCTTAAAACCTCAACATCAATGTCATATGCAGAGTAAACATAAAGATCTACATGGCAACAATCTTTATAGCAAGTTGGATTAGCACTTACAAGCACAATGTAGGTTGCAGCAAAGGTCACCAAAGGTTATCTGGTGTTCTCAGGGTAATTCATCCTCGCTGCTGGCCAACAGACCTTAAAGGATTAGACACCAGCTCTGTAGCCTATCTGCTGTTTGAAAACTAACCTTGATCAATTATTGAACATGGTAATATCAATTTACTGTTTGCCTGTTTTAGCTGTTACCATGGCAGGAGCTCATCCATTATTAACCATTTGGGAGTCTGGTTTTTGTACTCGGGGTATTTTCCAGCCATTTTGACACGTCAATGAGGATATTATTGTTTGATAATTGCGAACCACTATGGCTTAGGCTGAAAGGGCACGTCTGGCTTTTCTGAATGGGATGTGAAACATGTTAGACATTGTTGTGTTTCAATGGAGCGGCCAAAAATGAAACAGGAGAAAGAAAAGCCTGGGAAAACGGTGAGGTTTAGAGTAGCGTCTGCCAACAGCGGCCGGGTCTTGGCGGAGGTGTTCAAGGATGAGAGGGCCTGGTACGGCTCTGTGTCGGACTCGGTGGACTCTGATGGCACCAGCAGCCCGGAGGCAGAGCAGGGAGGCTCGCTCCCCGCCAGCGAGGCCAACAGCCACCTGAACGGTCTGCCGGTGGAAGCCGCTGTGGACGACAACGGCTGTGAACCTGATGACCTGCTTTTGTACGCCAGTGCCAAGAGGGAGATGTTCTTCAGCAACAAGCGGATCAATATCTGCAGCAAGAACGGGACCATACGAGGAGTGAGGAACAAAGTGAGCGCGGGCCAAGTGCTTTTCAACAACCTCTCCAACGTGTACACTGTAAGTAACTCCGGCATGGGCAGCAGAACGTCATCTGAAACTGTTTTTATTGAAGGTTAATTCTGAATCTGATGATCTGATTATTTCAGCCACAATGCCTCTTCTTCATGCATGAGCTCAGAATAGAGGATTAACAAAAACTGTTAAGCCCTGCAAAAAGTACCGGTACCACAGTGTAGTCACAAGCTTTATTCTCTTTTCCTTTAAGGGTTCTCTTCGTCATCAGAAAAGGAGACCCTGGGAAAAGGAGTAGCCAGTGTGAAATTTCACACAGTGTGGCCAGCAGGAAGAAAGATCCCTGAGGCTGAAGATTGTCTTGCAGTTTTGTCTGCACCAGGAGTCTGCACTTAATTTACAGGTTAACAAACATTCTTAAGTGATTTCTATCATTACGCCTATTACTTTGAAAGTTTGACAGTGCTTTAATCTGTGCAAGTCCTGTCTCAGAGCCATCCCTCTGATAATGGTAAAAACAATGCAGCAAATAATGCACTATGATGTACTTGTCAACACATTTAACTATCTTCTAACTCCATCTTCATACATTCAAAACACTAAAACCCTCCGAAATAAACCAGATGATTTTTTCATACCTGCTGCTAAGCTGTTGCCCATCCACGTGTTTCAATAAATGCAGGTTCTGTGAAACTCAAACAACTGAATCAACCAACTAAATAACTTGACGTGATGCTCTGACACTTTGAATGGGTTCCAAAGTGGGGCTTTTTGTATTATTTTTTAAGATGCTGTAAGTTTAATTGTGACCCAGATTTTCACATGATTTTGATATTTGGTCTCTTTCATGACGTGGGACTGAATTATGTGTAGATGTGTGTGTTTTTGTAAGCCTTTTGTAATGATGTTCATACTAGACTGAATGTGCTTCATACTGTGTTGAACACATAATTCACATATTCTGCAGATGTTACCTATACTGACCTTCATGTGACTTATGAGGTGGATTTAAGGCTGTTAATCACTGTTGTATTACGGTAGATTTTAAGTTTGATACATGTGATTGTAGAAACTTTGCTCGCTACATTTATTAAGTGCTGTCAAACATTTCACATATTGTATAAATAGTGGAACATTATCTATATGACTGGTGATACAAGTGAATCAGTAATGGGCATACTGTAGATTTTTATCAGTTACAAAAAAGTAACCAAGTACATTTACACAGGTGTTGTACTTAAATACAGTTTTGAGGTACTTGAATTTTACTTGAGTATTTTCTTTTTTATGCTCCTTTATACTTTCCCTTCACTACGCTTCAGAGAGAAATGTTGTACTTTCTTCTCAACTTCATCTACCTTGCAACTTTAGCTCCTTCTAAGAAGAATATTGAACACAATGGATAATATAACACCTTTTTAAAATAAAACACATTGGTAAATATTAAATTAGTGGTTTCCAACTGTTTTGTTTTCTCTCTAAACTTCTCACGTGGTTTCATTTTAATAAAAGTTAAATATCTCACCAAAAATCAAGGAATAAAGAGAAAGTCCTAAAACTCAAACCAGATTTTTGTATCAGAATTTTTATTTATTTATTTATTTTAACCATGTGACAAGTCCTTGTCTGCTCTCTTTGCAAATAAAACTGAAGGTAATGTAGCATGCAGACACAATAATGCTTCAGTATTGATAATCTAATGTCATATGTAACAATAACACTTGTGTACTTTTACTTAAGTAGAATTTCTTATGCTGGACTTTTTATATTGCTGCATTGGTAGTTTTACTGAAGTATTGGAACGGAATACTTCTTCCATCACTGGTTTTTAGTCTTTCTTTGGTGGTTTCTAGAAGCACTGCAGTCCACAGCAGCATTGAATCACACAGGATAACTTCCACTTGATGGTGAAATTTTTATTTTTTCATTTATGTCACAATTTGAGGTGCATTAATGAAAAGGCATGATGGTATGATTCAGATATATTATCTTAAGTAATTAGCTTAAATCATGTAAATCACTGATTAATCTCCAACAACTGGTGTCCCCACATGACATCAAGAATCAAAGTCAAATCGGTTCCACAGATGAGCGAAGCTGCACAATGTGAAGGAAACTTTGATATCAAATAAAACCCACAAACAGAAGTGTGTCTCTTTGTGTCTGTATTGAACACACTTGCACAAATGGACCCAGTCACCCATCCAACAGAGTTCCCCTTGTCCCCTCAGGGAACATCTGTTCAGGTGGCGCGCAGTTCAAGTGTGTTCAAAGTTCAAATGCTGAACAAAAGGGTCAGCGGAGAGTTTAAGTGTACAACTAGAGGGTCAGCTTACACTCTAAAAAAATAAGTTTGAAGTTTTTATCATCATTATTTAAATTAGTACATCTTCCTGTTATTTTACTAGAAAAAACCTACCTTTTGACAAAACAGGGAACATCACTAAGATTATTAAAAAATGTTTACCAACTTTTAAATTCTTAACATACATATTTATTGCATATATCTGCAAAATATCAAAACATTGTCGGTGATTTTAATACTGTAAAATGGCGTGATTTTGCAGTCTAACATTGTCAAAGAATACATTTTAAGATATGATTTTTTTCTTAGATTTGGACTGTTTTTTCAACATTTAAAGCAATAGTTTGTACCTCTTACTTTACTAGATAATATCTGAATTTGGACAAATCAGGGACAAACTGTAAAATAACAATCAAATAAATAGGTAAATAAATAAATAATTTCAGTCCTTAATACACAGTTTTTCCTTCAAATAATGGCAAAAATATGAAAATAGTAATATATATATATATATTGCTGATTTAAATACAGTTAGTGCAATTTTATTGTCAAATGTTAGAATACAACAAATCACCACTTGTAATTTTTTATTTATTTTTTAATGTGGACATTATTTTCAGTTTTGCACTTGTTTGCAGATAACATGTAAATCAACACTTGTCTGTGATTTACCTGTAATTTCACAAAACTGGGAAAAAATCTGCAAAATGACAGTGAATTAAAAACAAACAAACAAAAAACAGCTACATATGTTAAATAAAACGTTTATCCTTACAGTGTGCATCAGTGTTGACTGTAACTCAAGATATATGTACTTGCTAGAAATATGAGTGAAGAAGCAAAACACGATGATAATGACATGATTACATCCTCCACACAGTGTCAGGGCTGGTTTTAGGGGGACTTTCCCTTTAAGTGGCAGGTTTATGCAACAGCATCCCCTACACCTGCTTCATCAGCACCATGCACACAGAGCCTGGCAGCCCTCCACGGACCGACACCTCCTGCCCAGCCTGACCGACACACAGCGGCCCTGAGAGGCAGGACAGCTTCGCTTCTCCACTGACAGCCAGCAAACATCATGTTACTGCGGCACTGACAGATAAACCAAGCTGGATGCGGGCTTTTCCTGTAGACACACCCCCGCTGTTTTTTCCTCCTTCCACAGCCATCGCAAACATCCATTTATTCTGGGGATTCACCGACCCGACTCGTCTGTCGATGTAAATGACGGACGCTGGGACGCAGGTCTGACCAGTCGCGGTTTGAGGGACGCAGCAGAGTCAGGTAGCGGGTCTCTTCCTGCTCCACGCCCTGTCAGTGTTATCAATAGCAGCCCAGCACCATGTCTCCTCCAGCATCGGCTGCGACGGCGAGCGAAAGCAGCACCACCACCGTGTTCGAGGAGGACACCAGAGAGGAGGTATGGACTCCGATCATCCTCCAAGCTGAGCCTTTTGTTATGGTCTGTTTGTCAGATGTTGTCGCAGAGCTGTAGTGAATCCATGTGCAGGCTGTAACACACTGCAGGTGAATTATTTGACAGGAATTGATTGTCGATCTCAGTTTCATCGTTTTATTGTTTGGCATTGGGGGGGTTTTCTGTAATCTTGCAGTTTGCATGAATAATTTTAGGGTTAAATTCCAGCAGGTGATTGTTAATCATTCAGCCTGCATCTTTACCTGTCATTCACCTCTTCTCTGCTGGGGCGGGCCTGTAGAATCCCCCCCAGCACTGAAACCTGGCAAACAAGCCTTTCAGCAGATCTGTAAAATGACATCAGTGGTTAGAAATCTTTCTTGTTATTCATCATTTTTCGATTGACTTTTTTTTTTTTTTTTGTGCAAGGAAATTCCTACTCTATGTGTGTGACTACAAGAGTGCATGACCTGCTCATTAATTTTAGTCTAATTATGCAAAAGCCCCTGTGTGCTACAGATGTTGCAGTGATGCAAACAAGCATTCTGTGGTGATCAATTATATTGCAACTGCTTTTTAATTTTTAATTTTTAAAAAAAAATGACTTTCTCGTTTGTTTTGTTCTTTGCTTTGACTCAACAGCAAAGACCCCTGAAGCAGTCTCTGAGCAAGTCCTTATGTCGGGAGAGTTTTTGGAAATGCCTGCTCCTGTCCATCCTCATGTATGGCTGCATGGGAGCAATGGTTTGGTGTCATGTCACCAAGGTGACCCGCCTCACCTTTGACAGTGCCTTCAAAGGGAAATCCATGATGTACCATGACAGTCCCTGCTCTGATGGCTATATCTACATCCCCCTGGCCCTACTAGGCATGCTCTATTTAGTCTACCTTGTGGAGTGCTGGCACTGTCACGTGAAGAATGAGCTACAACACAAGGTGGATGTGGAGGGCATCTACGAGCGCATCCAGAGGATGCAGCAAGCTAAACCCTGCATCTGGTGGAAGGCCATCAGTTACCACTATGTTCGCCGAACTCGACAAGTCACACGCTACCGCAATGGAGATGCTTACACTAGCACCCAGGTTTACCATGAACGCGTCAATACCCATGTGGCAGAAGCTGAGTTTGACTATGGTCACTGTGGTGTTAAAGATGTTTCCAAACAGCTGCTGGGCTTGGAGAAGTCTGCTCTTACCAAGATGCGGTTCACCAAGTGCTTTAGTTTTGCCAACGTAGAGTCAGAGAACTCCTACCTTACACAAAGAGCAAGGTTTTTCACCGATAACGAGGGCCTTGATGACTACATGGAGGCCAGGGAGGGCATGCACCTGAAAAACATTGACCTGAAGGAGTACGTCATGGTGCTGTCTGATCCGGAGCACCACCCCTGGTATCTTTCCCACTATGTCTTCTGGTTTGCCTCATTCCTCACTTTCTCCTGGCCTCTCAGAGTCTTTACAGAATATCGCACTGCATATGTCCACTATCGTGTTGAGAAGCTTTTTGGACACGATTACCTCCCTGTTACCCCATGCGATGATCGGCCATATTGGCGTCGCATCCCTCGTGTTAACACCATTGACAGCACAGAACTGGAGTGGCACATTCGCTCCAACCAGCAGCTGGTGCCGAGTTACTCAGAGGCTGGCCTGATGGACCTGGCCCAGTGCCCGTCGAGCTTCAACGGGATTCGTCAGAATTGTGAGCGCTGCCACAGAGCCATCAGCTGCTCCTCAGTGTTCTCCAGGAGCGCCCTCAGCATCTGTACTGGTGCCAGCTCCCGCATCCCCTTCAGCGGCAGTCGGTTCTCCTTGGCGCGGCGCTACGGCTCCCAGCGCAGCTGCTTCTGGAGAAGCGGCAGCTTGGATGACCAGGAGAGTCCCAGCGAAAACACCCGCTGTCTATCAGAGCGCCTCACCACAGATGATGAGGAACCCCCAGACTATGAGGATGCACTTTGCTACCCAGTGCTCATCGTCCACTGCAGTGAGAATTGCCACAACCACAGATCTTTCCACAGAAATGGCTCCTGTGTGGAGACTTCTTTATGACTATGCAGTCACTGAGAAACACAGTGGCATCTCTGTAGCATATGAACACTTTTGGACATCAGAAGCAGAGTGTGCAAACAAGTCTTAATGCCAGATACACTGATTCGTGCTGTATTGTCATGTTATCAGAAAGAATTGCCTGAATCCTGAATGTGTGAATCACCAAAGCAATAACAGTGATCAGTGAGCGGAGAACAGAGTGGCGGTGGTTTGTGAACATACAAAGACACACAGACAGAAAATAAAATCTGCTTGGCTTCCAGTAAAATCCAAGGAGACAACGACTGTTACACTGTACAGCTTTGCCATAGCTTTTAAGATCTCATATGTAGCTACAGTGCATATGAAACTGAAGCTGCAGTTACCTCATAAGACCTTTTCAGAGGTCACGGTGAACAGGTTGAATTATCTCATGTTCATTCAGTGAAATCTCAGCATCACACAAAGTTGGGGCTGATTTTGATGATTATATTGTCAACAACAGATTGGAGCAGCGTTGACAAGTTTAACCTGCTTCCAATTACAGCAATAACTGTGAAGACAACGACCATCTTCTCAAGTGAAAAACTGAAAGGAGGAATCTCAATCAAATATGTTGATGCTGATTCATGTCACAAAGAGACACTGAACACTATGGAAACCTCCAAATCAAAAGAGACTAACTTGCTCTCACTGTTTAACCATTCTGTAATGTTTTTCACAGTTTATGTGTAGTGCTGTAATTAATTTTTTTGTATACTACTTTTTATTAACATGCATCATCTACTTCTTTCTACATTTCTTGAATGCCTTTTTTTTTTTTTTGGAAAAAACAAAAACAATTTCAGACATGGCATAGGCTGATTTTCAGCTGTGAGTTAAACTGTTAGTGGAAAGTAGTAGACTACAAACTGGTCCTGTGGTTGAGTTGCATTCTGGTGTATCTTTGCTTCTTCTTTGATGGAATGCTCCTCGTTTGACTGTTGACTGTTGGTGCTATATGGCAGCTCCAGAGAGAAGCATCCTTTTCTTTTGGATGTTCAGTGACTGACACTTAAACATGATGTTTACAGCTGGTGCTTTTGTAACATTTTTGTCCTTCAAATCTTCACATAAATGTTGGAATCAACTCAATGCAATGACACCATGTCACAGTTTGGGCAACTGCAAGGAAATTAGAAACAGCCAAACAGAATGAGCACAGCTTAGCTGGATTTTACTTTAACATTTGATTCATTTGTCTTGACTGACCCAGAAACTGAAAAATAGTTGGAGCACGAATACTGTCCAGTCACATGAGCCTTCACCTGGACAGACTTAAACACATTATGAAAACTCAATCACCCATGATCAGTTCAGCAAGTACATGAATGGTTTGAATGTTTTGTCTTAAATTGGACTTTTTTGCTGCCTACTGCCACGACAAAACCTGGCCGCAACTGTGGTACAACACATCGACATGTCATTACATTAATCACATGGACAGAAAAGACAAAGACTGGTTTATATTCAGTCTATAGTACATTTAACCACCCATCAAACAACAAAACATAGTGTGGATTTAGCTGCAAAAAAATATCATAAGATCATTTAATCCATGTCTGAATTGCATGATTTCCTACTGCTGAGACACTGTGTTAAAAACCATCAACATACATGAATGTAAGCCACCAGCATATATGATATACTGTAGTAAATATGTTCATTATGTGTCTATAGTGAAGGAATAACTCTCCATTTTTAATCTGTAAAATTGTTATTTCACTCTTCAGTGTATACTGAACATGCTCACAATGTTAAAAGAGTGTGCACCAACATGCCAACATGTTACTAAAAGAGACTTTGGATGCTGATTTATCTCGAGGATCTCTGACTCTTTTGACGAGAGTTTACAGTCAGTATATGCAAGGATGTAAATGCACTCACGTTTACACACTGACATTATACAAACTTTGTAATGCCAACTTTTTTATAGCATCTAACATGAACTTATTGTATGCATTCTAAGCACATAACATCCCATTCTTACATTGTTTTCAATAATGTAGTGACTCCAGTATTATGCACTTGTTGCAAGTGACACTAGACATTATGAATTGTAGTGGAGCTGAATGTTGATGTAAATTTCTTTCAAGTAATAAAGTATCCAAGCTGATATAATTACAAATACACAAATGCTCAAAGAAGCTTCTTGTAAAAAGTTTGAAATGTTATCGTCATTATAATCAAACGGGCTGTATTAATAACTTGATTACCTTTCAAAATATGTATTTGAATTCATCTTATGCTGGATAAATAAACGTTGCAATAAATGTCTGGGTCACACCCATGTACAGTTATAAAAATGTTGCTGGCTTGGCTCCTCAAAGTCACTGGGAATATCTGGGTGGGAGAGTCTGAACTAAGAGGCTGTTTTTCACTGAGGACATGCTTATATGTCACAGCAAAAAAAAAAAAGCACTGGTATAGATAATAAAATACTTGATGGCTAAATTCCATTCAAGTGCTTTAGTTTCAGGTGTGAGGTTTTGTTAATGCTACCATGGGACAACAGTTGGTGGTAATGTTACTACTAACACCTGTGCTTTTCCCTGCTGTGAAAAAGGCCAACAAAAACTGACTGTGTTGCATGTTTACTTTTCCTCTAATAATTATAGCCAATACAATGTATAAACACATTACACTTCAAATTCATTTTAACCCTACTTTCTTTGGAGTTGCACTCCTTTCTAAGTCCCTCTCTGGTCTTTGATTAAACCCTAAAAACTCATCTCTGGGTATCAAAGCTACATATCTAGATTTTTTCTTACTATTGAAATAATCCTACAACTCAGCTCAAACACTGTTAAACTATAAATTGGTTTGTTGTTGCAATACTGGGATACAGGATTGGTTCCTTAGGTTTGACACATACGAGACCTGAATCTGTGTATTTGAGACTGTCATCTGTACACTGCAGTTTCAAGGTGAAAATGCTCAGCCATGGTGTTTATTTCACTGATGGTCTGTGTTCCTGTCTATAAGAAAACACCACTTGGACATGTTAACAAGATTTAAAAAACAGATTTTTTTTTTTTACTGAAGAGTGGATTTAAATCCTTTGAAAGCACCATGGCAGATAAGTATTACCATATTTGTTAAAATACCAGAAAGTCTTTCAAAATGACACAGTGATGATAGTGTTGTCTTTTCTACTGTGGCACTGAATCTGACAATTCTAAACTAATGCAGGCTACACCAGCAGAAAGTGATTACCCATTTACCTTGATGGCAGCTGAGCTTACAAAATAAATTCAGTCTTTGGGATAACAACCAATAATTACACTGAAAAGAAATGCAGCGTAAGTAAGAGATGGTTTTATAGTCATGAGTGATGGTACATTTTCAGCTTACATTATTTATTCTAAATAATAATTTCAGCTTAACAATTTGAGTGAAAACTTAATTTTTTGAAAAGTGTCTACTAATTCTTAGAATTAGAATATCTTAGTATGTGTTTGCCCCTCTTGCTTTAATGACAGCACCACTTGAGCTTCATGGGCATCACCAGTTTGTTTATACTGGATGTTTGTCTCTCTCAGTCTTCAAGTACCTAAATGTTGAAAAGTGAGGTTGAGCTCAGGTGACTGTGGAGGAGAATTTAAGACAGTCAGCACTCCTTCTTGACCTTCTTTGGTCTTCAGGTCAAAGCTTTGAGGTGTGTTTGGGCTCATGATCCTGCTGCAATGTGAATCCTTCTCTATAAAGATGTCAAACCAGAGGATGGAGAACGTCTGTGAACAGTGGAGTCTGGTGTGCTCCCTTTTGCTCTGCCTGATCCTACTTTGGATACAACTGACCCATTTCCCACAAAGTGCTAGAGTGGCTAACCAGACTCAGCAAAGGGCAAAACATCACATCACAGGAAAGGCTGAATACTTGATTTTTTTCATATACTGTATGTGTACCAAAATCAAGAAAGCAGTCCAAGGCCAAGGGTCAGCAGTGCTGCAGGTTGGTTGCTTCTTTACAGTCTGTTGACTGCTTTTACATGACTGGATGGCAGCCTGACGTGAACCCTTTCCTGCACACAGCAGGTGTGTGAATGTGTGTGTGAATGGGTGAATGAGAAACGCATTGTAAAGCGCTTTGAGTGTCGCTAAGGTAGCAAAGCGCTATGTAAGTGCAGACCATTTACCATTTACCATTTACAGCAAAGCACAGAACAAATAGAGTCAGCAGTATTGACTGCATGTAGCAAAAGTAACCACAGAGTGGAGGCTCACAGACACACCTGCCTTGACTTAGTACCTATCCCAAGGCAGGGGACACCCTGGACAGGTCATCAGTCTATCGCAGGGCCACACTGAGAGACAGACAACCAAGCACACTCACATTCACACCTATGGACAATTTAGAATCACCAATTAACCTCAGCATGTTTTTGGACTGTGGGAGGAAGCCAGAGAACCCAGAGAGAACCCACGCTACACGGGGAGAACATGCAAACTCCACACAGAAAGATCCCGGGTGTCCACACTGGGATGCAAACTGACGACCTTTTTGCTACGAGGCAACAGTGCTACCCACTGAGCCACCTTGCAGCTACAATTAGAAATATAATTATATTGTCCTGAAATGTGATTATGTTGCTATGAATACTGAAAAAAAAGTTCTGTTAATTTCATCATCAGCTCAGGTTGTTTTTTTTGTTTTGTTTTGGTATTTTTTTCTCCTGTGGCCCATATATCCTGTTTTGCACTGTTAATGTATATTCAATATTTATACCTCAGTGTGTCTGAGTGGATGCGAGTGATAAGTGTTTTTCATGAGTGTATTCTGCAAATAGGTTAATCGCTGCAATAGGTAGAGACGCAGGGAACTAATAGTTTCATTGCACTGATAAACTGTTATTGCTGCATATTACAATAAAGACTTTAAACAGTCCTTTGTACACTCTTTGAGCCATAACGCTGCGATTCTCCGTCCCTGCGGTAGGTGGCAGTACACCTATATCAGCTGCTGTACAACTACCACGACCAGAGGAGCGAAGAAACGCTGTGACAACAGGCAAGGAAAGGTTACTCCATAGGTGAGTGTTCTGCCAAATACCACCTGCATGTCAGTAACTTCATATTCAACATTGGGCTGTGAGGTCAGACTGGCTGGACTGGGCTTACTGGTCTGGAAGCTCGCGGCAGGTGAAATAATGAGTCCACGAGCTCACAGAAGTGAAGTAAAGCTAACTAGCTTTAGCTGATGCAGCTCGGTTTAAGCTGCAGCCTAAAAAATGTAACGCAGACAGACATTGCAGTAAATTACTAATAAACATTGCACAACCAGCAGCTACTATCAAAAGACAAACTACGGTGCACCACAACCGTAGACTGTCCACAGTGTGTGACCACAACAGACTGCCTCCTGTAACTCTGTGTCGCTTTCACTGACTAGTGTCAACAGACTGACTTCCGGATTTTGACAAAGGCATTTAAGAAATAATCACACCGCAGTTTTTCATTTTAGTTTAATTGTTCTTATGTAGAACAATTAAAGCAGCTGTCTTGGATGTACAATTTTTTTTTTTTTTTTACACGAGTGACGCAAACCAGGGGTCGAAATGAAGTGAGGCTTTTATTTTGAATGCCACATTAAATTTGGTTTTGTCATAGAGGTAAATCCAAGAAACCTTTAGAGCTGCTGCAAGTAGTTGACATAATCAACGATGTTGTACGGTTAATCGACAGTTTTTTAATTGTTTGTTTGTTTGTGTTTTACTTCAGCTATTTTTAACATTTGTTTTTATTTTTATTTTTTTTAAATTCATAATATACAAAATAAACAATTTTACTTAAATTAGTGCAAGATCTGTTCCTGTATGTCCATTTGATGATTTTCTTCGTATTTTAATTTGGTGTATGAACACTCGTTGTTTGTTATGTTCTTTTTTTTATTGTTGTTTTTGTCTGGAACATTTGTTTTTAGTATCAGTCGTAACGTTTGCGTCATGACGTCATTAGTGGCAGTCAGTACCTAAATCTTTGCAAATGCATAAGCAACAGAAAAAAAATCAAACATAGGGATGAATGATATATTGGTGACCACATCGGTATCGGCCGATATTAGTGGGTTTTTTTCCCGATATATCGGTATCGGTCCAATGAACAAATTTAGCCGATGTGGAAAACCAATGATTGTCTAACATTAGTGCCTTCGTCTCTACATTTGATATCGCTGATATTTCACAGATGTTTTTACTTAAATGGTCCTGGACTTGAACGTTAAATATGTTAAATATGTTTTACTTTTGTTACATAATAAAGAAGACTATGTGGTCTAATTTGGTATGGGCTTCTTTTGAATATTTGAATACTTTTCACATTCTCACAGTGCTTCCTCATACTCAATTTTCAGTGTGAACAATAATTAAATATCGACATCGGTAATATTGGTTTTCGGCAAAATCAGAAATCTGTATCAGCCAGAAATTTTTATATCGTGCATCACTAATCAAATATAATGTATATCGACTTATACAACACATTAGTTAGTGAAGTTATGGGATAAAATAGGACATTTAGGGAAATGTGTCTTAAAATATTGAGCTTGATTTAAATCATAGGTTGTGAATTTTGATGGCTTTGTAATTTTTTTCTCAAGCCTCTTGCAGAATTCATAGAACTGATGTATTGATTAGTTATTTACTTGGGTAGTTATCAGCTATTACATTAATCACCAACTATTTTCGCGAATTTATTAATTAGTTTGAGTAATCTATTTTTTAAGAAAGCTAAGTCAAACTCTCTGATGCTGGATTCCTAAATTTGAATACTTTTTGGTTTATTTACTTGTCTATGACAGTAAACGGAATTCCTTTGGGTTTTGCACCAAAGACAGCTGCTTTGAGGAAGTTGAGAATCTCATCATGAGCTTTGCAAAACTGACATTTTCTGACATATTACAGACCAAACAACTAATTAATTAACATGGAAAAGAAACGTTAGTTGCCGTCCTAATGCAAAGTACTTAAAATGTCAATATATTGTTACTGCTTATATCACAAGGTTGTTGAGATGTTGATTTTATACTTAAATTTGTCACAAGATCAGTAATTTACCCTTAATCTAACCCATTTTTACAGTGACTGGTTGGAGCTCCAATATGCAGAGCTTGGTAGTGCAGGCACTTGCCATGAGGCAGCTGGGAAGGCTGAACGCTCACCACCTGTTGGCTGCTGGATACGGACTGAGACAGACCGAGTGGTGTCCCAGGACCATTCATACACGTCAGCTGTGGGGCTGCTCGGCTTTCCCTGCACTTGGCTGCCACAGACCGGCTCTCCGCTGCAGAGACGCTGTCAGGAGCTGGTCTGTTCATCATCTGAGGTTTAAAAGCAACAAGAAGAAAGGTGCTGCTAAATCAAAACAGGAGGAGGAGGAGGAAGAGGAGGAGGAGGAGGATGAAGAAGACCCAGAGGCCAGTGATTCTGAAGATGTGGACCAACCAAAGGATTATAAGGACATGGAGAAACATGTGCAGTCTTTCCGCTATGATGTTGTCATGAAAGCTGGCTTGGACATAGCACGCAAGTGAGTCACGGCATGGTTACTGATAGCACAGGTTTGGTCTGAATTTATAGAATCCAAGACTGGGTGCAGAAATGGTTTAAACCAAGCTGAGTTTTAAAACCAATAAGTAAGAAAATGCTGCCTAATGTGGTCTTGGAGTTCTAGGAGGAACTGATTGTTGATACATGAACATAATTAGATAATTTTTTAAAATATAAAAGTCACATCAAAAACAGGGACCTCAGGATGTTTCCCTTTTGTGAACGTGAGTCGAGACTAACCTCCCTTTGTCTTCTAACAGTAAAATTGAGGATGCCTTCTACAACGACAACCTCAGATTAAATGGAAAGAAACTCATCAAGAAAGGCAAAATAGTGAGTGGCGCATGCTTACAGTGTCATCCTCTAATTATAACGTATACCTAGTCTAGTTTGAACTCTCGTTCATTTGTTGTAACTCATGTTTCGGTCTTTATTCAGGTCAAAGTTGGGGACACATTGGACCTGGTGGTGTCACAGAACCAAGAAACAAACACTGTTACCTTGATGAGAGTCATCCTCCAAAGAGTTTTGGGTGAATCCAGTAAAACAGAAAAGTTCAAAGTATCCATAAGGCGCTGGAAGGTTCTTGAGCTTCCCAAGGGTGAGGCCTTTAAGCCATGAACTTGCGGAGGACAATACTGACTGTAATGTGACAGAGAAATGAATGCTGACAAATGACTGGCATTTGAATGGTTCCCAATAAGTTGGATTCAGAATGGATTACAAAAGGTGTAATGCTGAGGTAACAGTTCTCAGTGGTTGCATACATCAAGCAGTTGATTGGGAGAATCACTTTTACTGTGTACCTTTCTCCTCTATACTGTGAGTGCCCACCAATAAAGGTGCAATTTAACATTTTGAAAATAATGTCTCCATGACGTGATTGATGGGGAGCATGTGGCCCTTTTTTGCATGTTGGGTCGGTGGTAGTAGTACCAGTCAAAGAGATATTTACTGTGAGATGAAGTAAAACTGCAGTCAGTATCCAGTGTGTCCAAGTTACCTACAACAGGAGCAGGTAAGCACTATAATGCAAAACAGTCCAATTACATGCTGTATTTATAGTTACGTCTTTATTAGAAATATGTTATCATGATCCATTGTCATGTTAAATTATCTTTATAATATAAACTTCTATAAGAAGGCTTAACATAAGCACATTGTTATTAAAACAGTGGTGGCACAATGCTACATCAGTAACTGCAATGGAAATATATCACATCATTGTGATTCATTTCTATTCAGAGCGAATGTGTGAACTATGCTGTTAGCTACTATCATTGTTATTGTTTTTAAGGCTACAACATTTATCAACAAAGTATGTTAGATAAGCTATGACAGTTTTGGCTTATAAATAGGAGCAGTTTTAACTTTTTAATCCAACAATTATAAGACTACATAAACTAGAACATCTGCTGCTGTAGCCAAAAGGTAAAATATGAGTAAGTATAGTACTGAAGAAACTCATAACAGCTTGGCTTCATCCTACATAGGACAGTTTGTAAAAGTTCAACAATGCGGTTTCAGCTTATATACTGTGCAATTATTTTAATGACCAAGTGATGCCTAATTGCAAGATACTGGAACTAGGACACAGTGCTTGACCTCTTGGCCTTTTTGAGAATGTCACACTTCTTGCGATTAGGGCGCCGGCAGCGTTCATCAATGCTTGGCACACATTCATAGTGCCACACCTCCTCCATCTTGTCCACAGGATACACTGCTTCCACATAGTGACGGATCAACCTCAGTCGCACGGGGTCCAGCTGCTTCTTATTGCAGGCCCCTGAATGGTTGTACTGCAGCCGCAGGTTCTCCTGGGTGAACAACTCGGGGAAGAGGCGCACCAACAGGCGGGCAGCAAAGTTCCCAACAGAGAGAGACTGCTGTACGATTTCCCGTACCTCAGTGTCTGAGAGCAGGTAGACAGAAGGTACGGGGAAGTCAGGTATGGATACAGTCAGTTCATCGAGAGGAATTTTGCAGAAGTCTTTGCTACTTTTCTCAGGAGGTAAAGACGGAATATCTAGATCCTCTTTAATGTTTTCTGGATGCAGCTGGTTCAGCTGGCAAAGAAAGTCCTGCTCTGACTCTTGACCATACACTTTACGTTGCTGCAGGTAGGATCTCCTTTGCTCAGTGTCACGTCTCCTGCACCTCTCGTCAAGTTTGCCCACAAATTCTAACATCCACACTCTGTCATTCTTGGCCCGAGGGTAGACTAACTGCACATAATGACGGATCAGGTTTACGCGAACAGGGTCAAGCTGCTTTTTCCCAAGAGAGCCACTGCAGTTGTACTGTTTTCTAGTGTTCTCATGGGTGAAGAGCTCAGGGAACATGAGGACCAGCAGCCGGGAGGCAAAGTTCCCAATGGACAGGCTACATTCATAGTTGTTCTTCAGCTGTTCTCTGGACAAGATGTAATCCTGGGGAACAGTGAAGTCGGGTAGAGGAATCTCCAGATTGTCAAAATCCACAGGTGTAAGCAGCGACTTTTTGGACTTGCGACTGGGCCTTTCGTATTCAGTCACTTCTGGAACCTTAATTATAGAAACATCTTCAGGAAGGCTGGCCAGGTCATAGCCCTCATCAATAATATTGTCAGGTTCACTTCCATTTCCATTACTGTGAGGACTCTCAAGTGCATCTTCCATATGTTGAATGCACACCTGAAGCCAGCTGTCTTCAGGCACATCAGGAAAATTTGCTTCCATGTACTTTCTTATTATCTCCATCTTGTCAGAGTCCAGAATCAGCTGCCCCACACTACTAAAACTGTTGGAGCCTTCGGGCATTTTCCCCTCTTCAAAAACCTCAGGAAAGAGACGGTGCATAAGAAAAATAACAAAATCCTCTGGGGAGGAAAACTCATCCAACTCCTCTGTGCCTTGTGTACTGAATGTAAGGTCTGATGCAGCCAGGCTGCCCTGCTGGTTATCTAGAGATAAATGCTCCTCCTGACCCTGCTCATTTATGAAACGATAGGTTTGAGGGTGTTCATCCTTTATGACACCACTTGCGATTGTCTGCTTCCTGAGCAGCCGAGCGCTTTCCATGTCCCTTTGCGCCCAGAAGCGATTAAAGAAGTCATTAATCTGAAGGAGGCATTCTTCCTGCCAGACGCTGTTGTTTTTCACCGAAGGGTAGCATACCTCCACATAGTTACGGATCAGTTGCAGATGTAGAGATTCCAGCGTTCTCTTGCTTGCCATGCAATCATGAGAGCACTCCCTGGCTTTGAACAGCTCTGGGAACAGATGCACCAGCAGCCTACACCCAAGCTCCCCAGCACTGGATGTCTGCTCCATCAGCTGGTTCAATTCATCACTTGTGAGCAGATACTCAGGGGGAGGCTGGAACTCCGTCACCATCTCAGCTGGTTTGATTTGCTTCTTTATCCGCATGACTTCTAGGGTTAACAAGTCCACTTTACTATGCAGTTGGGTCATGCTTGAATTCAGAGTATTGAGAATGAAAAACATTTTCTCAATCAGCGGATAAAGACTAGAGTCTGTTGTTGAAGCTTGCCCTAAAGTGTCTAAGGTGGGGGAGGTCTCCACTGGGCCGTTTTGCTCCGGACTTTGGAGCTTAGATGAGAAGATGCTGCTGTAGTTAAGCTGGTTCACACCATCATGACTGGCCTGCTGCTCCAGACTCGGTGTGTTCCTCCTCTCAGAGATCCTGTGGGAGATGCTGAAGAGAGGCTTTCTGTAGGAGACTCTGGATTTCTCCTGGACACAGTCCCTCTTCTCTCCAGTTGTGGTGAGGCAAAGAGGCTCATGTCTGCTGCTCTCGTCCATCATGTGCCGCCTCATCTAGACAGAATAAATAACATTCAAATATGGATTTATAGTAACAACTTAACATGCAGTAGTATGGTATAGGGTATGTAAAGTTTCTCTGGTGTCTTCTAATATTTCTAGTTGGATATAATGATTTAAACTCATTTTACCTCTCTGGAGACTCTGGCTCTCTTGCTGCTGGACGACTGGTTTGTGTCAGGGCCCATCTCTGCAGATGACCTTTTACTAGCCTCAGTGGCTCCAGGAGATCCTCCTCCACGTCCTTGAGGTGGTTCACAAATAGCGAAGTCCTCTGCCTCCTCCTTAACGTCCTGGACATGCTTGTGTTCTGCAAATAATGCAAGATTCATGTTTTGTTCCTTTGTAGCTGAAAGAAATGAATGTGGCTAAACCAAAAAAACAACAAAAAACATACTGTTTGTCAGTGGGAATCTCTGCTGTTGTAGATACACATATAAAGATGTAGAACTTGCCTTTCTCAAGCATCGCTTCATCTGAAATGTCCCCATGCTCACAGGAATGCATAGCCTAGGGAAAAAAAATCACAAGCATGAAGTAGGTCTAAACTATTTAGCAAATTGCAAAGGCTGTAATTAAGGGTACAGAAGGTGTGTCATTTGAGATGAGACTGATATTTTAGTTTCATGCTATTCAACACTACATGGTTCAGGGTTGTATGTTACCAATCAACTGCATTAATCCCAGTCTTGATATGTAAGAGCCAAACTTTATACATTTAGCAGCATATCTGACCCAGAGTTGTAACTGTTGTGTAAGAAGTGGTTTTAGAATTTCATTCCATCCTCCTTGTGTGACAGACAGACTATTGATGGTGTCTATTGTGGTATCTCTCCATAACACAGTAAACTGAAGATGGACTTCAACTTTTTTTAAAATTCAAAACAAATTGCAGCATCTGTAAGAAAATTTGCAATTAGACATTTTCCCCAAATTGCACAGCCCTAATGTGAAGTCACTGAAAAACTACACCTAATTCACTTTGATGCATCTTCGTACTTAATGTGAGAGTGGAATAAAAGCAATCAGTTTATTAGTCACTTACAGAAACGTACTTCTGATAGTTGTTTAAATGTTTTTAAACAACAAAAATCCACCAGTTTCAGCTTCTATGTGTTGTCTCAGCGCTGTCTTATTAAGTAACGATTTTTGGGATTTGAATTGTTGATCTTATAAAAGAAGACATCACCATGAGCTCTGGGAACACTTATTAGTTGATTAACGTATGTATGTATGCATAATAAAATAACAATTAGTTGATTAACTGTTAAAACAAATACTAGTTAGCTGCAGTTGGGGCTGTAACAGTGGATCAACAAATATGCTTGATGAATCATAGCACAACAAAAACATGCTTTATGCCACATAACCCATACTGTATGTGTGCTTTTACAGCTCTTGTGTGACTTCAGCTACAATCTACTAAGCACCAGTTTGAGCTAACATACAAGCATGCTGAGGTTGGTGTGCTACCGTTATGGCAACACCATGTGACCAGCTTCAGGCTTGCAGCTAAACACCTCATCTGGATTTGTTGGAGCATGTTTTCTGCAAAGGTCGTCAAACTGGTGTAAAATAATTAGACTGTCCTGACATCAAACGTTCTCCTACAACATAGAGTTAGGTCCATTTTCCTTATTAGCAGAGATTGTGCATGCCACCATACGCCGAGTTCCCTCCTAGCTCCCCTCCAGCATTTATCACCAGCTACTTCCTCATTCTTCCGCCCATGAACCCTTGAACCAAAACAGAAGCTAAACCAGCCGAGCGAGCGTAACTCTGTACGAACCCCCGCCACGGACTTAACAATACAACAACACGCCCCACCGTGAATCGCGGTGCACAGCGTTTCTTTATTGCTGCCACATTTTGTTTGTGAATTTTAATGACGCGGCAATGTTTGCGTGGACGAGTCCCCCCCCCCTCCTTCTCCTCCTCCTGCTCGGACTGTGGGTGAATTAACGGTAAACGCGGGTGACCGGCGGTTTGAGCTCACCTCTCCGAGTCCGTGCCATCGTTAGGACCGTTAGCGAAGAGCTGGACATGTCTGCGGACAGTCACGGTTGTTTATTTGCAGCTAATTGTTGTTCTTGTTGTTGATGTTTTTTTTCTCGCTCGGCTCCTGCCCTTTCTCGCGTGACGTGACGGAGCGCGCGCCTGCTGTGTCACTTCCGCACAGCTGTGGAGGAAAAAGCAGGAGGGAAGAAAGCAGACTGAAGTGCACTTTGTACGCTATTTATTAAACTATGTTACCGTTAAACCCAGCGTAATTCTGTCCTAATACCAGCACTGCACTTTTAAAAGTGTATAAGTTAGTTGAGGCCCACATAGGGGGCCGGACTGGGGCAGGAAGACCCAGTAAGAGAGGTCTTCAGTTGTCAGGGTGACCTGCCTGGTGAAACTGGTCATAGCACAACTTTAAAAAATGCACATTGTATCATAAGTGCATTTACGAGAAAATGGCATTTCAGCCAGATAATTATTATTAGATTAAATTTATTAATTTCTAAATAATAATGAACTAAAGTGTAAAAAAAAAAAAAGAAAAAAAAAGGAAGACGGTTTAATCACACTAAATAGGCTAGGATGGACTGCTGCCACTCCGCTAAGCTAGGCTAATTAGCCTACATTTTAGTATGACAAAATTAGCAGTTTTTATTCTCTATGGCAGAATTCAGCCCCTTTCTTGTTTGGGCAGGATAAAATAAAACATAATTGCTGAGAAATTAGTTTTAAAAAATATATGTATTTTAAGTGCAGGAACCTTGATGGGGAGAATGAAATGAAAATTAGCTTTAGCTACAGTTAGCCAAATTTGGCTCTCATATTTTGATGGGTTTTGATTTTCTATAAATTCTCCTTTTCATTTTATTTTTACCTAAAATATATAATACTTATACATTAATAGTTCTTATAAATTATAAAAATAGAAATAAATACTTAATTAAAAGCAATTTTCAACTGGTCTGCTTCCTGTAGCTACATTTTACTGCACTCTGTAAATTTCCCCATTCTCAGTAATTGCTTAAAATGTATGAACTTGTTTATTGTATGTATTGTATTGTCCAGGTATTGGTACCTTTTAAAAGTGATAAAGGTTTATATTATAGTATTTGCATTTCTATTACTTTTATCTTGCGGCAAAGTAAATTAGGGTATTTAATGACCATAAAGTTTATGGACTGTGATACAATAAACTAAACCAACTCACCAACAGTATATAAAATAGCTAGAATCAGCCCTAGCTTGGTCAGCATTTATTTATATATATTTATTTATATTTCTCAGAATACACAAACAGACATTGAAAAAACTGCCCTTGGAAACTCCTCTGTTGAAATATTCACGTCACATGGTACAACAATATGACAGCGTTCATTTTACATCTAAAATATAAATGTATTTTCCCCGTTCACCTCGTTAAATTGGCTAAAAATAATTAGGTACTCTTGCTCAAGAACTATTTTGAATGTAAGACTGTTATATGTAAGTGGATGGATTTTTCTTTTACCTTTTCTCCTGGAACCTGCTCCGCTCAGGAGGTTTGCTGGCACTATTAAATAACTCTATAATTATAACACATGTAGCCACATCGTGCACTAAATAAAGGAAATGTGATGTTATGTTATGAGAAATAATACTGTAGTGTTTTGTTTTGTTTTTTTAAACTATAATACTTAACTTCTAAGAGTTACTATTGTGGTCTTTTAAAAAAAAAATCTTTGTTTTTGTTTAACTTGAATGTTAAGAAATAAACAGTTTAACACTATGACTTATGAAGGCTTTCTCAGAAACAGCACAGGACAGAACTAATCTGTCCACAAAACTTTTATGAGCTGATCTGATGCATGGAGCCATGGTTTCTGAATAATGGAAGGAGGCTGAGCCAAAGCAAAACACATTCATAAGAGAATAAAAATTTCAAGTAATTCAAGAGTCTTTATCCATAGCTATTGTTGAAAATCAACATTTTACACATACATTTATGCTCTACCTATTAATACAAGTTGTTAAGAAAACCAGCAATAAGTAGGGGTTATTCTCCCTTTGCAGCGATAACCTCTGGCAACTACAGAAGCAACATTATGTGGACAACATCGCCCCCAAGTGGAAGAAGACTGCAACAACAGGAGACTGGTTGCTCCTGTCTGTACCTCCACATGCCCAGAGGTTCAGTGCTGTGTCTCAACCAGAGGGAAAGCAACAGTAACCTGCGTAAATGTTGTGTTGTTGATGCTGCACTTGATGATGATTGTCTCCTCCAAATATACCTGCAGACTGAGTTCTCACTTTCAGTTAAGCTATTTATTAAATGAGGAAGTAATCTTTAAAAAAAATGCTTTTGGCTCTTTTTTCAAATAAGCTTTAAATAAAACTTATAATTATACTCATCAGGGAGAGAAGACAACTGTCAAACTGACAATAGCCAGCAGGTTATGTGTGAGAACAAAGTGCTCTTATTTCAAAGATTTTCACTTATTCTGCCTACGACTTACAGCGAACAGTATGTCTGTCATTACAAAAATCAAAAAGATCCCAGTTTAAAGATTATGAAGGCAAAACTTTGCTGTGACATGCCTTTAAACATGGAGCTAGTGGCAGCTGAAACTGGAACTCATGAAAGTGATTAATAATCCAGGGGAAACAAATGGATCTATGCCATATTGTTGCGATCAGAAGAAAATTTTGATTGAGAAGCTGTTAAGCAGAGCTGGTCATTGGAGCTGAGCTTGAACTAGTTTCCTCTACTGTCAGTCAGAGATGAGCAGAAGACCTCCGCATGCCATAATTCTATCTTAATCATTGCCCATTTTATGCACACAGTAGCACCCAATGTTCTGTCCCCAGACACAAATATGTCGATACAGAGATGATATAACAAGACAACGTGTGGCTGGTGTGGTTCTCATTATTTGGCTAATGAGCTGTCTCCATGGCAGTCTGATCTGTCAGCCAATGAAGCGAGCAGGCCCTGAGCAGGGGGGGAGCACGGCCCAGGGTCAGCCAGGCGACGGCTTGCGACGAGGGGCCGGCGTGCAGCACTTAACACGGGGAAGAGCTCGTTAAAGTGTCATTTTTGGCCAATATGCTCGTCTGTGTCGAAGAGGCCAATCAGCCATACTGTTCCCATCTCAGGAGAATGACTTTAATCCATCACCGTCAGCTATATGATGATATTAGCAGGTGTTTACTGATAGGCCATTCACAAGAAGACAAATGGAGATTCTAATATCACCCCACAATCATATTCACTCAGTCGTTTTACATAAGGCTCATTCCTAATAGGGTCACAGGTGCTGCGGGGAATCTATCCCAGTATACACAAGGAAGGGAGGCAGGATATGCCACAGTGAAGGCATCGGCCCATTACAGGCTTTAAACACAGATACTAAATCACAATAATTTGAGACTGACATCCATGCCTTTGTGCTGTGGGAATGTAAAATGCATACAAGACAAATATGAAGACCAAAACAGGTTGTAAACAGGATAATCACACCACTGTAAAAACTGTAAATCCTACAGGGAAACAGGATCATTTTTAGGTCGTGAAGTTTCTCAGCAACATAAATATTATTATTCTGTAATGAGAGAATATATTGTAAAACTCAATCATGAAAAAAAATGTTTTTTTTTCTTTGTCAGATAGATGAAGCTACAGTCCTAAATTTGTCAAACACTTACTACCTCCAACAGCAACATGAAGTGTGCAGTAACGAGCAGGGTGAAGGATACAGATGGGTATGTCGGTATATAGCCAGTCATGTCATTCACTGTCGACCTGATGAAGGTCCCTAACTGACTAAAGCTACATAAAAAGTTCACATCTACAAAGAAATGCATTTTTTAAATACAGCTTTTGGATTGTATTTGTATTAATAAATCCCAACAAGACACTTTTAACAACTTTTTAATCGTTAGTCACAAGAACCTTCAATTCAATTCAATTCAATTCAATTCAATTCAATTCAATTCAATTCAATTCAATTCAATTCAATTCAGTTCAATTCAATTCACTTTTATTTATTCATATGGTAATATTTATTTCATGTCAGGGCACTTTCTATGGTACAGTCAAGCAGTAATTTAATAATAACAGATCAAATATAAACCAATTAACAGTTTTGGGCTGCCAGACAGTAAACACTTCCACCTCTCTGTGAAGCTTTCATTCTTTATATTATCTGCAGAGGTGAAAAATACACAAGTGTTAGAACTGCATATACTTAAAGTACCAAAAGAAAACGTACTCATCACGCAGAATGGTTAATTCCATGTGTATTATATTATTGGATTCAAATTATTGATGCATTTATTGTGTTGATCACTGTAATGTTGGAGTTGGTGAAGATGATTTAACTACTTTACATCGTTTTGAACTATCACTTTAATGTAAAGGAGTACAAAGTACAATATTTGCCTCTGAAAAGTAGAGGAATAGAAGTACAGTGTCATAAAATGGAACAACTTGAGTCAAGCCACTCAAAATTGTACTTCACTAAAGTCCTTGAGTAAATGTTTTTGGTTATTATCTACAACTGCTTTTCTGCTAACAATGCAGATTTAACTGTTAATTCCTGAAAGAGGGGGTTGGAGTTTGTCGTTAAACATGTTAAAAACCCATTAATAAATGCTATTTACAACCATTTCTGATCCAATCTGATTTTTCAAAGGGGTATTGCTGCACTACAACTGACCAAAAACTGTGCTGCAGCTCTGAAAACAGCAGATCTTACACTTCTCACAGTGCAGTCTCGACAACATCTTTCATTAGACCCTCCCTACCTATAAATACCCACATCTGTCAAACTCTGCAGTCCCAGTTCATCACACAGAGATTCTCTTAAATGTTTGAAAGCTCCTCCACAGCCATGGACAATGTTTTCCCACACTTTTACAGGCCTCAGTAGTAATCCTCATTATAAGTCAACTGATCTCGATGTATGAACTCAGTGGAAATCCTCTTTAATAAGTTCAGAATAATAGATTTTTGTTGCAATACTTTGCAAACATTTCTCAGAAGTCTGTTGGAGCAGCCTTCCTGGTGAATTCAGACACCAGCTACAGAGATTTATTGTGACTTTGTAAACCAAAAATGTATTTAAAAATCTATAAGACATCACTAGAGGATCTAGTCGCCATTATTAAGGCATTTAATTAACCATTTGTAAAGGGTGTCTAATCAGATAGATGAAGTTAGCTTTATTATAAATGATTTTTATTCAGTGTGTGAAAAGTCTGTAACAGAACGCCATTGTTCTGTTTCAGTGGAAGCTTCTCATGATGCGACAAATGTGACGTCAGAAACTTCACATAAAACTGTTCACGTTTACAGAATATCCCACAAATACAATGTTTAAAATAAAACATCTGGCATTTAATTGAACCTTCAGACTGTATCTTTTGTGTCAGACTTACAAGCTAACAGCTGCTCAGTCCCCAGCATCCACAGCAGTGTTTCCGAGTGTGAGCGTGTGTGTAATGGAATCTGTTGGACTGTGCTGACCGACTCTCTCCACTGGACCCTGCTGTAATTACACCACTCATCGTCTGGGCCAGGCACACTAGGCCCGCTGTTACCCACTTCATGTTTTGGATGTAAACTTATAGTCTTGCCAACTCTTGCTTTCATGATACCCAAGACTCCCAAACTGGAAACTGTAAGCAAACACAGAGTCAGGTTTCTGCTGTGCAGGATATAAAACTGACAAACCTCTCTCCTTCCTCATTCTGCTCTTTATTTGGGCTACGCAGAAGACATCAAAAAGATTAACGGTGGCAGCAGCAATGTTGTCTGGAAAGAAAAAAAATGCTATGATTTCTGTTCTACATTAAACATTTAGCTTTACCACAGGAAGAACGCTGTTCTCCTCGTGAAGTTAAAAACAACAGCAAAAAAATAAATAAAAAAACAACTCTTCCCATCAAATCCCCTTCTGCAGTGCTAAGTTGATTTCTACTGGGAGCGTCCATGCAACAGTTTCATTGCTCAGGCCAGACTCCATCTTCTGGAAAAAGTTTTGTTTAGTAACTATATTTGTCGTTCTGGCAGTGCCCCAACCTCTTCCCTTGTTTGGTCCTTTTAACTTTCCATGTAACTTTCCTCATGTCTCCTCACGGCGAGGATAAATATTTCATAAGGAGCCTGAGGCTTTCCCTGGCACATGCAGAACCTCTCTGTACCCAGGAAGCCCAGGCAGCGGAAACCAAAACAGCAGAGGAAGTGGACGTACAACCCAGCAACAGACAGGAGCTTGTTTTTGAAATAGTTCATTCCACATCACCTACTCTTGCACTTCAACCCCACTGTCTACTTTTATATCCTATCATCTCCTCCTCCCCTCTGCTTCCTCCTCACCTCACATCTATTTCTCACCTCCAGTCCCTCTCTCCTCCACTGCTCTGCCTCTCACTGTCAAAACTGATACCATCTGATCATATCATTATATCCGACATGTAAACAGTAGACTCGAAAAAGCAGCCATAATAGCAGCGGGTAATCTTTGAATGTTTTCCTAACAAGCTCACAAGCTTTTTCAAGCTGTGAATTGTTGTTTTACACACCAGACTGGGCTAAATTACTTTTTTCTCCACATGGTGCAAGTTGGATGCAGCTTAAACTGCAAAGTTGAGTTTTTCTTTAGGGAACCATGCAGGAGTCTGTATCAGTTTAAGCAACAGTGGTTTTTAGAGCTAAAAGCTAACAGCAGCATACAGGTAAAATGTTCATCATTGACTGACCTTATACAATAATTTCCCTGAGGTTTACACCGAAGGGATCAATAAAGTTTTTTTCTATTCTATTCTGTATAGGGAACTGCAATGGATCGCTCATGTTGCTACAGTTCACCCTGACGGGGGCATGAATGTCTAAAAAACTTCCTGGCAAGCCACTGAACAGTTGTGGAGACATTTCAGCACATTTTAAAGCCATTTTTTGAAATCATTTGGATACATCAGCAGGGTAGAGTTTGCTTGGATTTCCTGTGCCTGTGTGGGTTTTCTCTGGCTTCCTCCTACAGTGCAAAGACATGCTTGTTAGGTTAACTGATGATTCTAAATTGGCTGTACGTGTGAGAGTGAGCGTGCATGGTTGTTTGTCTGACTGCGTCTTGCTAAACGCCAGCTCCAGCCTCCTGCAACTTTCTGCAGGATAAAGCAGGTACAGATGATGGATGGATGGAAAACCCATGAATGTCTGTACAAAATGTTATGCCACTGCATCTGGTTGATGTTTCAGGTTTTCTCCTGAGTCAGGGTGGGCCTTTGGAGGGTCACTACACACTACAGTAAGATGGGCTTGCACACAGTAATGATAATGATTATGTGTTCCCTTATTTGACACAAGTCTGTTCCTGAAAGCTCTTCAGGTGGTGCTAAAAAGTTGTGGATTCAGGAAAAACCCGGTGTCATTCTGAAATACATCAATAAATAACATTTTGACCGAGTTGTGATGCTAAAGGAAAAGCCAGATGCCAACAAAAGCCATCACACTTTATTCTCTGGGCACCATGAGCATTTGTAAATTTCACAGTAATTCAGCCACTTTTGTGTGAGATGAGGGTCTAAAGACAGCTCACTCATATAGAATCTGCAACTCATATCTGAAAAGATGAACCCTAAAGGCTGTCACTGGCACATCAACACAATTCTATCGTTTCATCACATTCCTGACAGAGAAGCTCACAGTTTGTAAAATACCTCTCTTGCAAGTCAAATACGTAGTTTAATGTAGACATTTATAGCTCTAGAGCCAGCGTTCTCTGCAAATTCAGGAGCTTTAAAGAGATGTTTGGATGTGTCACCAGTGCGTGCTGCCGTGCTCTGGAACTACACAAATCTTCTTTGTTAGCGGTGTACCCTCAGTGTTGTTTTCCTCTCGTCCTGTCTCCGCTGCTCTGTCCTTCAGGTGTGGCCTGGATGTGACAGACAGCTGCCAGCAGTGGCCTGATTTCACACCTTGGCTGCACCCCCCCCTCTCCGCAGACAGCAGCCTGGGAAACCACAGGCCACCAGGCTGGCGCCAGCCTGTACGGCTTAGAGCAGGGCAGCCGGCCCAATCAATACCTCTGCATTTCCTGTCCATTTGCTCAGGTCTCTTCATTAATAATTACTGCTTGGCGGAGCTTCAATGTGCTCGCTGGCTGGGCCAAGGGGAGAGGCTGGGTGACCTTTCCCCGCCCCTGGGCTGACTTGGATCACATACACAGGCATGGGGACAGACATAATAAGGCAACACAGATGACATTACTTCTGATTCATGCCAGTTTCCTCTGTAGAGAGAGCATCACGCCAAATTCCATTAAAAAATACTAACTTTTTTGCAGCTGTGCTTATCAGCAGAGGTACATACCTGGTACTACATGACTTTGAGACATTTTTACATCTGGTTTGGTGCCGCTCTTTAATTTGGCAAACACCCACTACATCCAGCAGCTATGATTTCAGCATCATCTGTGCTGTGCAGTCATGAACAGGATGAACCGACTCTAAAAAATGAATTTTAGTTAGAATAAGTACTGCTTGGTGCATCATTTGCTGTTCATGGCACATTTTCCAGATGACAATAACAATTCTTCAAAACATCTTAAATTACGTTCTGCCTGGTATGTGCCTTTGCTGATAAGCAAGGTAACAATAACCTGCCAGGTTTTAAAATGCAGCCTGGCGTGATATTTTCTCCATGCAGGAGAGGAAGGGTATGCATCAGAGCCAACAAAACACACGACATGATGCTGAAGTAATGTGCTTTTATTTAATGATGACCATTTATAGATACTAAATGTCTGGTGCACACTCCACAACAGAGCAGAAGAGTTTCTCCAGACATGAACCAGCATCTGGATCAAAAGAAGTTCGTTTGTCTCTTAAATGTCAGCTGTTCAATGGGTCTTGTCCTCTGCAGACAAAGACACTCCAAGCTGCACGGGAGTGTGCGTCTGTGTGTGTCCAGGTCAAAATTTGGTGATGGCGGAGGCGATGTTCTCCAAGGCAGATCGAGCCTCGGAGGAGGGGAAAGCCTGGATGGCCTCCAGAGCCTTGTTGCTATGGTAACAGCACAAGTCCACCACTGAGCTCACGCCTTTCTCCGACTTAACTGCTGCCAAAAGCTGTAGAAGGATGAAAACACACATTAGTTTGTCATGTTTGTGTCACTCCTGTTACTATCCAGCTGTCAACACAATAAACCATTAAGAGCCAGAGAAAGTTAGCTTACTCTTAAAGTGAAGATAAAAACTGGATGGTGCAGAAGCATTTCTCTTAATAACAGAAACCCTTTGTACAGCACAGTCATGTCTGTGTTTGCATGCTGCCCCTGGTACCACTGAAGGCATGTTACCACATTTAACTACAAGGCGAACATTTCACAATCATCGCTGAGCTATATTTTAAAAACGCCTTTAACAATGAGGGGGTAAATGCCCTGAATTGTTTGTCTCTGCAGGTGTTAGTGACATAGCTCACAGCTCTCCTGTTTTTTCAGTTGACTAATGATGGCACCAGTTCACAGGACTGGTGCACAGCCAGCTTCTGCAACAGTTCAGGTAATGATTTGATTTGATGTGAATGAATTGAAGTGTGAAGCATGTAAATTATAATTTCTTGCCAATGCAACAATATTGGTTGTATTTCTGATGACTTTTTGTACTGTCTGTCCTTTCTGTTAAATGTTTGTAGGATTTAAATTCCTAAAGGATTTAAAAAAAAAAAAACTTAAATCAGTCTGGACTTTATGCAACACACACTGTCACAGACAACATATGCATTCCACACGAGGAAGCAAACAAATATCAAGACAAATCAGCCCAAACAAAGAGCTTTAAGTATAGCGGCTGTATGAATTTGGGCGTCTCCTTGTATCTTCCTGCTGCTGTGTTGGGACATCTTTTTGCTGAGGGCGTTTTACCTCATGAATTCTGGAGGTGGAAAGCCCTGAAGGCCTTCCTTCTTTAAAAAAAAAAACAACCAAAAAACATTTCCAGTGTTGAACTCACCATCACCCTGGCTGCCTATTTCATTTAGAAAAGATTACTTTTCCCTCACTCATTTTACACCATCTTAGCTGCTGACCCTTGTTTTCTTCTGCATTAACTTAATGCTACCTCATGTCCTAATATTCCCCCATCCTTCCTGTTTACACATTACATTTGGTAGCCTCATAAGTTCTACATCCTGTGCTTCCGACATGCTCCTAAACACGACTCTTTGCCTTCACAGCTTCAAATCCCTCCTGTGTAATGTGGTGTCATCGATATTCAGGTGTAGCACATGAGAACAATTTACACTGTGTATGTGAGAAAGCTGGGTGTAAAATAGGATCAGCATCACTCACTAAAAAAGCACATTTAGAGTTTTTCCCCCCCTCAATGTCCTTTTTCACCATAGTAGTGTTTAAGTGTTGACTAGTATGGTTATTATAGAGTCTATACTGATCATTAGAAATTAAGGAGCCAACTAAATGATACCTTGAAGTGATGCAACACAAATGAAAATGCTGGGGTCAAAATTTAGAATGATACCAACTCCAACACAAAATTTGAAAAGCTATGTTCAACCTTGTTTTATATCTGTTTAATTAAAAGAGAACTTTTCAGCATTTATCCTTAGGTGTCGATAGACTGTTATTTGTGACATGTAACCAATCAGACACATCCATGGGCAGAAACATTGTTCGAATACAGGAGCATCGACTACAAATAGAGAACACCGACTGTATCGGAAAGACAAACGCAGCCTTCGAATCTGATGGAAGACAACGTAGAGGAGTCTTCAACCTGCATTTTTTCTAGCATCCACTAGGGGGCAACTCCTATAGTTCAACAAGGCAGTCAGATTGTAAAGATGTCTTTGAGAAAATGACCCTACTTCATACCTGATCAAAATACATTTTCCCGAATGAGTTTATGGCTGTAATTGCTAGTTTCGAGACTTATCGAATACAGCATGTTGTTTAATTAGTAAATTTTGGTACCGTTTGAAGTAAAAAAGACAATAAATTTGTCTGTTTTAGGTCAGTCAGTCAGATCCAATTGTTCAATATGTCCAGTTTTAAAAGAGCAAGATGGCAACTGCCAATTTCTAACTTCAAAATGGTCGTCCACAACCCAGTCACAACCCTATGTCCATCTTTTATATACAGTCAATGTTCAATATCAGATTTGATAGCTGTTTGACCTCTAGAAGTGTTGTTACTGATGACTGTTCATATTTCAGTCAGTCACAAGCTTCCAACCTCCCAGCAGGCTCAGCATCTGTCAGCTACATGCTAAACCTCCTGGTTTTAAGAGCCAAAGACAGAGATTTTTCTACTCACCATATTATCAATCTATTGAAGTTTTTTACGTATTTACATAAACTGAAATTGCAATTATGTCTCAGTGAAGCTCCTGGAAAACGATGGCCATCCTCATTTCTTTCATATAGTCAGATTTTTATATTAGTAAAGCCCAAATATTAATGTCTTCAAACAATATCCAGCCCAACCCAACCTGGGGCCCCATTTCTCTTCCATAATGATCAGATTTACAGCTGGCAAAGTTGTTTACTAAAATGTTTGTTTTTTTGGGTGGGGTTGGTGGTGGTGGTGCGACTTGGGAATGAAAGACTAATAGATTGAAAGCACAACAGTACAAAAGGGGAGTTTCAGTAAACATTTGTTGTCATTTATCAGAGTTAATGGGATGATGGCAGATGCTACATCATGTGGATTTGTAGATAAACATACAGGTAGTTGCTCTAATTGTTATGCGTTCCTATCTTTGAGCTGAATCATTGCAAAGTTTTTGTGCTTTATCCTCCCCAAAATCTCACTTTCCTCCCCTATCTCGCTCTCAGCTTTCCTCCTCGTGTCCCCTCAACTCTCCTTCCCCGCAAACTTCTCTCCACGTCCCCTTTTCGGCAGGTCTGCTGAAGGAGATTCTCTCACAATGCCACTGTCTCAGAGCCTCAGTGTCTCCTCCACAAATAGGCCTTGGTAACTAATCCTTCCTGCTCTCGTTTCAGACGGGACCAGATAACCACCCCACCTCCCTCCCAACACCATCAGACCCCTCCTCTGGAACTTCAGTCTCTTTTTGCACCCCTATCGGTCCCCTTCTTGCTTCACACATTGACTTTGGGAAGCTCGTTTCTCAACTTTGATTTAGGTTACAGTGAAAAGACATCCTGTTTCTCTTTGATGCCTCTGTCAGATGCAGTGCCAGACAGTAAAAGAGGGGAAACGGTGAAATACAACAAAGGAAAATATGGCCATCTTAGAGACTGACACCATAATTTTCTGAAATTATGAATGAAATGTAGCATAAAAGCAACAAAGACCTCGAGAAGCAGTAAGAGTAACATTTGTGTACGTTGTGAATTAAGGGTTAATTAAGAGTTCATAGCTCACTGAAGAGGCAGATTGTGAATAGAGGAATATATAAAGCAGCGTGCTTACCTTTGAGTAATCCATTTGGTTTCCTAAAGTTTTCGCCTTGAAGAGAAGAAAAAAAGTGAGTTAAATTACCAAGGGTTCTGAGGCTGTTTTAACATGATGCTCCCCAACTTTTTATTGACTGTTAAAGGTACGACTTGATGAAACTAAATTCGAAAGCAGCACATTTCTATGTACAAGATCTAAAATTCTAGCTTGTAATTCTGTCCATCTATAATACGGAAAACACAACAAATACAAAAATAAAAACAATAAAAATCTGCATGAAACAAGTACAAACTACAAAATCAATTACTTATTTTTAAAACCTGCTGTTGTGTCCTGAAAACACTTTTTACAAGTGAGGTCAAAATGAAAATAAAAAAGTAGTCTTGAGGCTGACATTCATTCACTATTAATCCACATTGTGACGGACATGAAGTCCAGATCTTGAGGATAGCACGCTTGTCATTTGACCATCTTCTGATAAGTTATCACTAAAATAAAGCACTGAACCAACCAAGATACGGAGTGCAAAAACACTTTCAGTTTTGATGGACTGAACTGATCCAACCCTAAACCACTTAAGTACACCTGTTATGCAAGTAACATTTACAGAATCTTTTTCTGGATCAAGGGTCATTTAGTCAACAGTCCTGCAAACTTCCTTTTCTTTCTTTAGCATCCTCTGTCTTAAAAAAATCTCTGTGGATAGCTCAGCTATCCATCCTGCTATATTCTGTCCATGTGAGCTTCAAATCGGGTCACAACTTAGAAAATGGTCCCTCCACCCATATACTCCTCTTCACCCAGACCTGCGTGCCCTTTTGGACCTGGTATGAAATGTCATTCATTTTGTTAACCTTAATATGGGTATACGTTTTGTTAACATCCATTTAAAAAACAATTAGACATATTTTATTGTGCACATTTGTCATAATAGCATCTTCAGCGTTTCATCAAATAAACAGCATGGTTTCCTGGATTCATGTAAACACTGGTTGCTTTAACCCACAAAGGCAACAAAATCTCTCTGTTTGCGAACTGGAATGCAATCGTTCAACAACTACACTCCCGCTGCTTCTGTAGCAGACACTGCAGTGCAACACTGATGCAATTCAAGATTCAACACTGTCTTCATTTGACAATTGTCAAATTATCCAACATATAATCAGATCTAGATGCAAATCGTCTCCAGCGAGAGGGGCAATAAATTTGGCACATGCTAACTATTTGTGTGACGAACTATATATGCAAGATGGACATAGCCATCATGACAGCATCCATTGTGAACTTAGACCTAGAGATTCAGACCATTAACACGTCGGAAAAATGTTTAATGAAGGAACAGACCAAGGAAGAGGTGGAATCATTTTCTCATATCTCAAATATATATTCGTTCCCCAATATATTAGGATTCTTATGTAGCTGTGCTGGCAACACACTAAGAAAAAAGGCATTTATGCTTTCGGGATATCCGTCTGATGAATTTGTGAAAGCAGTAGCTCTTAAAGACCTGGAGGAACTTTCGCTCACTTACACTCAAGGATGAACTGATTAAATTTGGTCAAAGGTCATCGTCACCCCACAAAACACATTTCTGGCCGTACCTCAAGAATTCATGTACGAATTCTGACATAATTTTACATAAATGTCTGAAAGGATTAAATTGTTAAAACCCTAAAAGTTAAAGGTGAAATCTGGACAGATATAAATGTAATCTGCAGTTTGACTGGTTGTCATTGGTTTGCAGCTGCGAGACAGTAATTCTAGTTCTATACAAGGAGCAAACTCCAACAAAGGCTTTATTTAATTTTAAAGCACACCTTTTACACTTTAACTGCTAGAAGACGTATGAGTTCAGCTTAGAACTCTGTATTTGATGAGTTTAAGCATAGTTAATGTGAAATATAATAATGGACACTAAATCAAAGTGGTAAGTCTCAGCTTTAATTTAAGCAGGTTTACATCAGGAAGATGTAGTCCTTTTAACACATAGTTGTCAAAGTTCAGAGTCTCAAAAGTAATTAGACAAATAAACATGTCAAACCAAATGATCATATTTAATATTTTTTGTTAAAACCTTAACACTCAGTGTCTTCTTGACCCACAGACATCAGCGGGTGGGTTAATTCTTCCCCAATGATGCTCTTCTAGACTTCAGCTCTTGCTTGTTGTAGGGTCTCTCTGTCTTTAGTCTGTCTTTGACCTGATTAAATTTAGTTCCAGAACAAGAATTTTGTTTTTGCCAACTTTAACCTGCCTTTCTGTTTTTAAGGTTGAGTGGGAGTCTGGCCTGAATCCTCTGAGGCTCTGGTGATAAAGCATTCCCTTGACTGGTGAGAAGCAACATGTATGCCCACATATCTGACAGGGTTTTTCCTTCACCGTGCAAACAAAACAGTCTTTCCTGTGTGCTTCTTTCAAAGCCCAACTGGTCTCTTTCTGTGCCTCATTATTATCTTCTTTATGTGCACAGTCACCTCTTTACTTCTCACACTGACGGATCGATCTAAACGCTCACTGAACTAGGTCATGTGTTCACGGCTCTTTTATGGATGAACAAACACCGAAATGACACAGACACATTTATTAGCCAAGTGTCCAATTACTTTTGAACCCTTTTAAAAAACACTGCGTTAAAAACTTTCTATCTCCCACACAGCTCTTTAAAAACTGATGTAATCCTTACGCAAAATGAAGCTGACACTGTGTCTGGACCGTATATGTAACCCTGCCTGAATCACCAGGAACAGACAGATTCTGTTACAATAATGAACACGATAAATCAAGCCACTGTCGTGGTCATCCTCCGTACCTGCTGCAGCTGCTGATGCCACCTCTCCTGGCCGACGATCTGACGGTGGAAAACCACCGGGGCGGCGCTCATGCTGAACGACACCGGCTCTCCCATGTCGCTCTTCACAAACGGCTGCAGGTCAGAGTTCAGCTGCAGAAGAGGAAAGAACATTTGTCAACAAGGAGTCAATCCAGCTGAGATTCTACTTTGTAACTTCCAGGATACCAATTAAACCAACTCAGTGGTGAAAATGGTTGAGGATACTTTTTTGCCTGCCTACACTCTGAGTGACCCTGTTAATGAGCAGCACGATGAACAGGCTGGTGGAAGACACAGCTAGCCTGATGAGGATGGTTCTCCTTCAAAGACCTCATTTCTGCTTTCTCCCATGCTGAGATTCCCTGTAGCCACTGAGGCCTGCAGACAGGCAGCTACAGGGAGCCTCAGCAGGAGGATGCAGCATGGTGAGTACCATCATTATGAATGACTTCTAGACTCGCACCAATAAGACTCAGCTGAAAACCTCTGAACCTTAAAAAATGTTTGAGCATCTGCATTACCTTGTGCATTATCATTACATTCTAATGACTTTTTAGCTAGAAACAAATCAACCTTCGTCCCGTTTCCACATTTTAATGTCTACCTCTGATGTTAGAATAATAAGGCACTTAAATCTAATGCTCCCCGTATTTCATCTGTACTTTAGTAAAAATGCATCACCTTGTTCCCTTTCAACCTTATTTTTTTGTGCGTCAAACCAGCTACAGTGTGAAGCATTTGATGAAAAGACATAATATTGTTAAATTAAAGTAGGGCCAATTATTCATCCAAGCAGAGGAGGAAAAAGAAGACACTTCTGCTACATGTAGATCAATAGCTTGTCTGCTGCACATTTATTCTTTTACTTTGATTTAACTTGATCGCGGTCGAAAAAAGGAAGTCTGTTCGTCAGGAGGGACAAAGTTTCAGTACAGAAAAACATCAAAGACTATATCTAACCTCAGAAAAAACGTATTTTTGTGGCACAGTGATGAAGCGGTTAGAACTGTCACTGAGACAGAAGGATGTGATCGTGCTGGTTGGCCTTTCTGTACAACGGTTTTCATGTTTGCCCTGCACCTGTGCGGGTTTTCTCCAGGTGCTCTGGTTTTCTCCCACGGTCCAAAGACATGCATGGTAGGTTAACTGGTAAATCTCAATTAGCTGGAGATGTGAGTGTGAGAGTGCACAGTTGTCTGTCTCTTCAGCCCTTTTCAGACATGGAATACACAACACTGCTGGCTTCATCAATCTGTTCTTCTGTCAATCAGACATTGGACAGTTTTCCTTCTCTTATTTGCTTTTGTCTTTCTTCTAAAAGAGCATTTGAACAGCATACAAATAGCTTGGCTTTCTTTAAACAGATGCCTAAAATGGCTATTTCTCTATAGCGTGACATAATTGTGACTTAATTAGCAACTATCAACATTAAAGATAGCGAAAAACATCACAATTGTGTTTTATGGAAATGATCGGTCTGGTTTATTCATTTATTTTTAATGTTTTTATTTTTATTTCTTTTGGCCTGGACTGCAAGGTGGATCAGTGGTTAACACTGTCACCGCACAGCTAGAAGGTCTCTGGTTCGCGTCCCAGTTAGGACTCCCGGAATCTTTCTGCATGGAGTTTGGGTTCTCTCTGGGTTCTCCGGCTTCCTCCCACAGTATGTTGAGGTTAATTTGTGATTCTAAATTGTCCGTAGGTGTAAATGTGAGTGTGCTTGGTTGTCTGTCTCTAAGTGTAGCCCTGAGATAGACTGGTTACCTGTCCACGGTGTCCCCTGCCTTCGCCCTGCGTCAGCTGGGATAGACTCCAGCCCCCCCCATGACCCTAGCAAAGATTGAGCGATGTATATATAATGGATGGATAGATTTTTTTTGGTTTTACTGCCTTTATTGTAGAGGACAGTGGAGAGAGAAACAGGAAACGTGGGGAGAAGAGAGGTGGAGGGACATGCAGCAAATGAGCTGAGAGTTGGACTCGACTGGGAGTGCATCTTGGACTTACAGCCCCTTTAAATGGGTCACCCGCTCAACCTGTTGCGCTATCGGGACACTCATTCTGGTTTATTGTAACTCTGCCAGAGGTGGAGAGTGCAAAGTCTGATGGGTGATAAATTAAAGACAAAACGTGAATCCTTGACCCTTACAGGGAGGAGATTCAGTGACTCTGTTGTGCTGTGGGGAGGAGTCACTGCAAATCAATAGTCATCACCTTTATCCTGTGATGAAACATTTCAATCCTGATGGGAGTGGTCTCTTCCAGGGTCACAATACCCATCCTTAGGGCATGACTGGTCACTGAATGGTTTAAATATGAAACTTTACTTTTTCGTTGTTGTTTTGTTTGTTTTTTATATATTTTATTTTTTTCACCTGTTTGCTGTATTTTTATACTGTCAACCTTTGTATTTATTGCTTGTTGTTTAACGCTTTTATTTCGTTGCTTTTATCCTGTGAAGCGTCTTTGAGTTTTTGAAAAGCGCTATACAAATAAAATGAATTATTATTATTATTATTAAAACTATGTGAATCATAAGCTCTGGCCTTTCTTTTAATCTGTCACATGTCTGTAGCATGACCCACAGAGCCACAATGGATAAGTTAATGTGTAATATACCAGGTTGAAATGACCCAGAATTCTCTTTCAACAAAATCCACAAAATGAACGCAATCATGCTGCATCATGACTCCATGAGTGTAGTTTAAGTAAAAGTTAGTTCTTCAACTTCCCTGATATTTCGATGTTGATTTGTGTTCACAAATATGTGACATCACATTTTCCCTGGTGAGCAAAAGACAAAACACAAATGCAGAAACCTGTCATGTACAATTACCCCAACTGTTTTATCTTGGTCAGAGTACGGTGTATGCTTGTTGCACTCCGTCACTTGAAATTCAGTTGGGAATATCATGAAAAGCAGTGCGCTGTCATGGCAGTTGACTGCTATTGATTTATCTCTCCAACAACCTTACTGGTATTAGACACTTAGTGGGTGGGTTTACTCACCTTGTGGCCCAGAGATAGGTGTTTGCCATACTTGTAGGCCAGTCTTTGGGACTCCTTGTCGTGTCCGGCGAGCTCCATCGCAGCTTGACAGCTCTTGGCGAGGAGCGCCCCGTGCGACAGGAAAATCTGCTCCTCCCACTGCGCCACGTTGACGCCACTGATGAGACCGTTCTCCTGCAGAGCAAAGAGAGGCAGACACGGCAGGCCTGAGCTTTCACTGCTTCTACTGTACAGCTTCAAAGTTCCCACAGAGCACCTCACGGCTCCTCAATCAAAACAACCCCTCCTTGCTCAGTGACTTTATTTTTGAGCATGTAATTGCTTGTGCACCAGTGAGTAACAGCACATTTAACGCAGTTATTTCCCACAAGTTCTTCACCTATTTCGAAGAGAGGGATGCACAGCCAGAGCAGAAAACCACTCCTAAGCCCTACAAACTTTAAATTTGTTCTTTAATCTGCAAAAGTCACGCAAATCCTAAAATGTAACACAGGTGGAGCAAGGTTGAACAGAACAGAGTTTGGGACATGTTGATATTTTTTGAACATTGCAAAAAAAATGCTGTAAAAGTCAATTATACATATGGCATTTTTTCCAAATAAACAGACGACAGAAAAAATAATGAAATTTGGTCAGAGTTGGAGTGTTGCTTTACTTTCAACACTGCTGGTAAAAATGAACTATTTGTAAATTCAGCACAGAACCTAAAAGCACAGCGTAATTAAAGGAAACTCTTGCTCACTGCTACTTGACAGCACTGTGGTCAATTTGAATAAAGAAAGCCTCTTTTTTTATTCATTATTTATTAGGATGTCTTGCTTTTTTCACATTAATAGTCCGCTGGTAGTGCCTCGTGTCAGAACCAATCGCGAGGAAGCATTTACCTTCTACACTGCTCACAGCAGGAGCCAAATCGTGATCTAAAGGCCCCAAAACTGAGCAAAGCTGTTTTCCTATGGCCATTGAAGCAATTCCGCCACACTATAATTTTATTAACTTCCTAAAAAAACGATGCCGGTGTTGCTATATTTTCCTTTAACCAACAAATTCCATGAAAAGACCATAAACTACAGTCTGTTTTTCAGCTCTTTCTGACTTCCTTTGCTTTCCTTTAACCTCATTCTTTCCTACTGAATATTCAAATCTATCAAAACTGGTCACAGACTGATAGACTAGATATCTATTCTTGAAAAGCTGTGTCGTTTTCTACAAGCTGCTGCAGTTTTTAGAACATGTGACTCAGACAGTAGCAAATAGATAATTTGATGGGCACTATTTTTAGCTGCTGTTCTTGTGAGAAATTTAATTCATTTGGATGTAAGAAGGAGAATAAATAATTTACCTCAATGTTGTTGAAATTTTCATAATAGACTCCTTGAACCAAATCACCAATGGCGCTAGAGATCAGTTCCACAACCTGCCAAACACAGACAAAGAAATTTGCTTTTAGACATTATGAGGACAAAATAACATGCTTATATTGATCATGTTATTTTGTTTAATTGACTCAGGACATCGGTTACATATTGAGAACATAAAATAACATATGAAATGTACTGTAGAATTGTAACAAAACAATGGCAATAAGCTAAATTACATCATGTATCAAGAAAGATGGATCGACTTTTAAAAAACCTAACAAGTACAGGCTTTCCTGCCTGTAATAGCAGAATTAATTCAAACATAGATGGATGATTCAACTATGACTTTTCTCTTTAATTTATTATTCTACATTCACACAAAATGATAATTATTCTCCAAGAAATTATTAATACAAAGTTAGCTAAATCGCCTTGTGGGCTCTAGTATTGTTCAACTCAGTGATACAAAATCCTGTCTGATGGTCTTACATCTGCTTTTTTTGATATGTATCTATGAACCATAAATAAGACAGACCACATTGTCAGTCTGGAATGGTTTCCACTTAACACAAGAACCTTGTCAAAAGTTAACTGGTGCAGTTTCATGCCCTTTTAATGCAATTAAGACCATCAGCTTTGTTGTCCCAAGGTACTGTGAAGCAAATATCCCTTTTCATCTTCTGTAGAAAAGCATATTATGGTGAGAACTGCTCAGAGAAACAGCAGCTCATCATTACTTTCGGACATGAAAGTCAGTCACTCTGGAAGATTTCAAGAACTTTGAGGTTCATGGCCTCAGAAATCAACAGTTACCAACACCTCAGATTACAACCCACATCAATGCTTCCTACTGTTTAAACAGCAGACACATCTCAAGTCAACTGATGGGAGGAGACTGTGTGAATCAGAGCTTTATGGTGGAATAACTGCAAAGAGAAAACACAACTGAGGGAGACAGAAAAAGAAGCAAGCTGCTTGGACCAAGAAATGCTAGAACTGGACATTATTCCAGTGCCAATCTGGACTTTGAATCCAAATGTGAGATTTTTGGTTTCTTTGTGAGACTCGGAGAGGGTGAACAGCATGAGTGGTTGCTATGGTGGTGCAGGTAGGAGGAGCTGTGATCGTGTGGACGGGCTTTGCTGGTGGCACTGTTGATGTCACTGGGCTCAGTGGTACGATCAATGAGCCAAAACACCTCTGGAAGGGCAGTTTGCCCAAGAAACAGAGTGATGGAGTGCTGCATCTCATGATCTGGCCTCTGCAGTCACCTCCCTAAACCCAACTGAGATGCTTTGGGATGAGTTGGATCGAAGTGTAAAGGAAAAACAGCCAACTTCTATGTAGGGAATGTTGGAAAAGCTCCAGGTGACGACCTCATGAAGCTGGCTGAGGGAATGCCAAGAATGTGCAAAGCCTTTATCAAAGCAAAAGGAGGCAGAAGACCATATTTTGAGCCACAGATTACAGGTTTGATCTGCACAACAGTCAACATGTCCACCAACAGCTACTTGACCTGTCTAAGTGCCTCAGGCTCAGGCAGTAAACTGCTAAGTCTCTCCCTCATTAGAAATCACTCTGGCTAACGGCGCCGATTAAACTCCTAAAATGTCGATGTAAATGAGGTTGATCAAAACTGACACGCTACTCAGTTCATCCATGACATTTGTGATTAAAAACCACAATTTCTCCCCTGATTGAAGAGCGAGCCACCAGGGTTTGGATCTGAACAGCTGGTTTGGAGAATTAATCCGAGGTGAGATGTGCTGGAAGCCAGGTGAAGTGCAACTCAGCTGCTCATTATCAGTGCATAGGGGAGCTTCTGGCGATTTCACGAAGCACAAACAGACTCGCCTTCATTCATTATACTTTGTATTTATAGAGGAGTCCAGTTGAGAGATCGGGTATCAGTCTGGTCTGAGGGGCTGAAATGGAGCTAAAAGGCAGATGGTGAGACGAATTAAGTAGGTGTCCAGAGAGAGCGGAGGGGTTAACAAGGTTTTTGAGTGATGATCTGACCTCAGGGTCCGCTTTTCTCCAATTTTTCTCAAATACGCTAATTATTTAAAGATTAATTTCACTTAGTACTTCTGGGTATGGCTTATAGGTATACAAGGCTGCGGTTCTGCAGAAGTGGAAAACTAACGCAATAAGGAAATTTGGCTTAAGTCAAAGTCCAACCATGACATCTGCAACCAGGCTATATTCTGCCCAGTAACTAAATCAATACACAGCGAAAACATTGAAAAAAAAAACAATTAAAAAAGTGCAACAACTTAAAAAAAAAACTTGAAAGATGTCTCTTAGTGTCCAGTGGCTGAGTTCTAATCGTTTAAGACTGCAGTTGCCCATTTCCTCTTACAGGGGGCATGCATGACTACATTTTAGCTGATAGAAACACAAGCAGCCCCCTTAACAAGCACCAAAAGAGAGGCTGCAAGTTGGAAAGTGATTATTTATGTCTGGATCTAATGAATGAGTAACAATCTGAAGTCAAGCTCTCTGTTCTTCATTCACAGCAACACAACAGCGTGGACAGAGGAGCCGAGGCCACGCCTGTACAGTTCAGATGAATGAGGTTAAATTTAGAGCTCCTTCAGCTCATCCCAGACATCCTTGGTTCATCAGAAAAGTCTGGTGACGCTGGCTGCTCCGTCAGCCCCGCAGTGCCCTTTGGGTAACTGAATCCACCAGGGGAAAATATTGAGGAAACCCGAGCTTCGCCCACAGACCTGGAAGGACAATGTGCCTACAGTATTACCAGATGTGGTGTCTCTGCCTGGCCTGCCTTGGGAAGTGGGGGCTAGAGGGGGTCTTTTTTTGGAAAGTATCAGATAAGCTCTCTCCCTGCCTCCCCCTTACTCCATTCCCAAATCTAGCCAGATCGTGTTTTGCCGACAGGTCTGCGAGGGGGGAGAAACCGGAGCTCCACGCTGAGATTACTTTACAGTTTATACAAGTAGCGGCATAGGTTTCCTCTCAAGGCCACGACACATAATCTCCATTGCTCTCACTGCCTTAAAAGAAAATAAGTCTGGGTTATGAGACAAACTTCGAAAGCTGCAAGGATGTGTATTAAAAGGATGTGGTACGGTGACCACACGCACACTGCAAAAAAATACAGACAATTAATTGTTTTGCAGGCTGTCAGCTTTTAATATCAGAGTCAAACTGCACTCAGTTTGGCTGTTACAGGGCTATAAATATCAGGCAATTAGCAGATTTTAATGAGCGAAAAGGAACTCTCTTACAGCCTTTATTGCATTTGCCTTGGGGTAATTAGAAAACTGCAACAATATATTTGTAGGATTTTTTTTGTTTCATGCTAAACAGCTAAACCTGGACGCAGCCTTTAAAGGGGTATACCAGTAATTTTATTCATGAAGTTAAGTTTACTCATCACATGAAGTCAGTCTGCAAAAAATGTCTTCTCTCGACTCTATAGACAGACCTAAACATTAAACAGTAAGCCTGCCTTACAACCTGCACGTCTAGAGTTCAAAACGGGGAATTAGCATAGAGGATCAAACAGTCTCTCAAATCTTTGAATCTTTACATGCCTAAGGCCTTCAGGCCTTAATTAAGTCACGTATCAAAACCATAGTCCTTGTAACCTTTAAAGGGCATATTATTAACAATAACAAAGACAATCAAGCATGTTTTTAGTCATTTATGTAATTTTCTTCTCAGTTTTGTAATGTAGACCAATACATTCATATATGTCTATACTGCACATGGCGCACTGTATCTTCTCAGAATGACACCTACAAACTGAAGTCAGTGAGTACATTAGTCACTGATTACAACCACATGATTTGTTGTTATTGCAATGTGGTTACTATGCTAAGAGGCATAGCTCCACTTTTTGCACTTAAAAGTGGATGGACAGATCTGACAAATCCAACATTCCAATCCAGGTTTTTCACCTGAAGCAGTTCTGATTCTATACAAACTTAGGACTTTTATTATTATCTTTTGGCAGTGGTAGAACCCGAACGCCAATGTTTTTGAGGAGAGTTGTCATTTGTGAGCTTCAGGTTTCCTAAGTTGGAAATCTGTCTTGGAGAACTTTTTATGCAGGGATTTCTAAGAGTAGGATTATATGGTAAATGGTCTGCACTTATATAACACATTTCTACCTTTACGATGCTTTACAATGTTTCATATTCACCCATTCACACACATACTCACGCACCAATGGTGACAGAGCTGCCATCGGAACTTCAGTGTCAGTGTCTTGCCCAAGGACACTTTTTCATGCAGAGGCAGTCAGAGATCAAACCACTAACCTTGTGATCAGTGGACAACCTGCTCTACCTGAGCCACAGTTGGCCAGACTGAAGCAGCTGAGGTACTATATAAGATTCTTTCATGAGTCCTAACTGGTCTTCGGCTGATAATTGGCTCAAATGAAAGTGGGTTTGTCAATCTCATGCTCTGGTTCTACTGAGGACTAAGTGATCTGATTCATGTATGGCACAAAACCAGATTCCTCTTCTACAGCTTCAGGCACATCTTAATTCACTGAGCTACTGCCATCAGAACCCTCCAGTTTCAAAGCAAATGAAATGCTGTTCTGCTCTATACCTGTAGCCCAGGTGCTACATCATAATGGTCCTGTGAGAATAGGTTAACAGTAACAGGCTAGATCATTGTGTCTGTATGTACTTATTGTAACAGTGAGATGCATCCAGCATCATATGAAAAAAAACGTACACTACCACATATGCACACACCAAACACTTTATTGCTACACGTGTGAAATCTTCTTCAATCCAACACAACCACTCTGTCATAAATTCTACTTTTATGAAGCTTCTGCATTTTCAACTTTTGTCAGGACCGACCATCACGACAAATCTCATTCTTGCAGTTTAGCTAAGCATGATGGACTCATCTGTGCTGTTTGCAATGATCTAATTAACTCTGTGTTGATACCAATGAACACATGAAAAAAGGTTGAAAATATAAGCATCAGTGCACACTGTGGTGTGGTTTCCCTTCAGTTCATTTTGTTTTGCTAACCTTTTCAAACATGAGTAACTGCTGGCTATCAGATGTCCATCTCTTTAATACCCTTAAAAACTTTCACATAGGGGACGTTTCCTGTGGTTGCTTCAGATTACGTTCATGTTCTTTACAAACAGCATTGCAGGTGTATTTGGGGGTACAAAAACAAGGTTAATAGTTTCAAGCATTGCGGTGTGGTAATTTAGTACCAGCTCAGTATGAATGGCATTCTTCTCACCTTGAAAATGAAAGATGCCACAGCAAAAGAAGCTCCAAACGTTCATTTCAATCAATTCCGAGTTGCTTGGCTTGAATGCGCACTTAACATGATTAAATCATCATTAGCTCAAGTCATCAGCAGATCTGCCATCATTTCATTCTCACTGTGTTTTTCTTCATCTTCCAGGGAAACAACAGTGTCAGTTCCATTACTGTAATTTGTAGCTTAGCCACAGAGTGACAATTATCCCTCATAGAACAGTCACAGAGACAAATCCTGATGAAAGCCAATTAGCACTGTAAAGGAAACGCCACACCTTTAGAATTATCTTTAATTTAAAAAGGAAATGTTGGCTCGTTGCAACTCCCGCTATGTTCCTCTCACAAGAAGCACCATGGATACCGCTTACATCATATTGTTGGGAGGCTGTCTCTCGGCTGCCATGGAGCAGACATAAACCTAGACTGTGTGTGCTGAAAAAGACGCGGTAGGGAAGGCGATAAGGGCTGGTCCGGCGGATGGCACGGGGGGACATGGTTATTTTGATCCACTCAGGCAACCGCATTCTGACAGAGCAGCGTGATGACAGCATCTGTCAGCGAGGGGTTACCAGGCTACGTAGCAGATAGGATCTGTGGTGAACTTACAAGACCACCACCACACAAATGGGCAAAGCTGAAAACTTAATCAGAAGGATTCCTATGGTGTACATGTCAATGGTGTCTCCTGACCACATTACGCAACATAAAGCAGGCTGCAGGCCATCAAATGTCTGAGCTTGTGTATGACTGGCTGAATGTTCTGGTATGAGATTCCTCTGAGACTGGGACTTTTCCATGTTTATGTAACCTTGCATACGCTGCTGTAAACACCCATGTCTCCCAGGTAAGGAGTGATGTGTTTTACATAGCAATACTACTGTGCAATGGAGTCAACTGCACAAAAGTATGATAACAGGCCATTAAAAGAAAAGATCCTATCCCACTTGTGTCATTGGTTCCTAAATGTCCTGGTTTGTGACCCTTCCTAAGCAATGTCTGCTCACATAATCAAAGATTTAAAAAACACCAACAAAAACAACAATAGTATTAATGTATTTCTTGTTTGGACAGAGAGTATTTTGTTTTGTACTGCTCTGACTAATCAGCAGTGAGTGATCTTTCCATTCTAATGATGTAACAGTAGTTTACCTGGAAGCTGTGGCAGTGCTTGCTTGGAACATTTCACTGTAAGGTGCCTCATGGACAAACTGTTCTGCCGCAAATAGCACGCACATCCATGTAATGACTTCTAGGTGCTAGACAAAGATATATGTGTCAGCGCACTAGTATAGATGCTCCCTAGAACACTTATTAAAATGCTATCTCAAACTATTCTGATAACAATAAGTGCTACAGCCCATTGTGTGTCTAATAAACACGTGTAACACATTTCCCTTCTCACATTTGGGAAGCTTATCTTGAAACACATTTTAAATTGGAACTTGTAAAACATTTGTAGTGTTTCTCTTCTCCTGTTCACTGCTACATCTGATGCTGTAAAACCACCACCAACTGCTGATCAGCAGCAGGAACCTGACAGGAAAGTGTACAACACGAGCTGCATGTGTACACAATGGAAAAGGACAGTTGCATCAATTTCATCCACACATCTATAAAACCTATTTTTTGGCCAGGTAACTAGTGAACAAATCTCCTCTACTAAGCTCTGATTGGTCAGTTGATTGTCTAACCAGAAGGAACAATCAGCAACAGTCGTGTCGCCATAAGTGATCTTCCTGCATATTTTGAAGTATTACATTGGGAAATGTTAATAGAAAGTAACATAAAATCTCTGCAAATTGAAAAAAAAAAAAAGCTTAGATTTGCGTTTAGATGATTTTTGACTTTTTAGAAACAACATGATTGGCTTAATGGGAGACGGAAACATTTTTGAAATAAGTTGTGATGTAGAAATCCTTTACTGTACGACTGATCAACTGTGTATGCTTCTGTTATTGTCTTCGCCTCTGGACAGCATGACAGATGACATCATTACATCATGCCAGTGCCCTCAAATATAAGTCAAACAAGTGTGATTCATTTTGAAGTTTGATGTGGCAATTAGCAAACATCCCACATATGCAAACGCAGCACTTACACTGGTAATGGCAAATATGTTACTGTAACTCACAAACAGCTAAAAGCCTGCAGACCTACAACATCTATTTAGTTTATACTTATAATTAGTAATAGTAAACATGGAATGTACATTTTGGTCAAAAATGATCTTCACCACAAAATGCGCTTAGTAGTGGTGTATTAGGTCTATTAAATGCTGGATAATAACTGAAATCTGGTTTTAAATATGAAGAAATGTCATACTAAATATGGGACATGAGATTACTGCATACCATGTAGAAGCTTTAATAACACTGACCTTAATCCAATTATATGCAATAAACCACCTATTAATGTTAATGTTTTAATTATTTATCAAAAACAGACCCATATATATGAAAGAGCAAACAAACAACTATAATTTTAGTGAGCAAGAAAATGATGAATGACTAGCTGGAAGTCTGGCGCTTCACGGTGATGAAACACAAACCTGGGATTATTACTGCAGTTGTTCACTGAAGTAGACTAAACACAAATGACTCCAGTCAATAGATGTCCTTGGCAGAAAACTGCACTGAGTGCATTTTACAGTTTTCTATTTAGTCAAATTACATTTAAAAGTGAAAATGAATGAGAATAAGCTCTCTGGAAATAGTATACAATCTAAATAATTTTAAATGTTTTAAATGTCAATGTTTAGTGCTCAAACATCTGTGATGAAACCAAATGGTAGAATGACGAGGGTTGGAGTCAGTCACAACAATGTGAGCAACTGCAACAGAATCAAATTGCGTGAACAAAATGTGCACTAAACTTCTTATTTAAAAAAAATAAATAAAATAAAACAAAAAAAGAATTTTAAGTTTAATGTTTTCTTGTTTATTATTAGATTACTTTTTGCTGTGGTATCATTTCAGTATTGGTATCGACATATTTAGACAGGTCTTGCATCAAAGTGATAATTTTGATATAATGCTAGTCTCGAAGTCCTTGCTCACAATCACAACCCTACACTGTTTAACAACAAGGAGATGTCTGAGGAGTGTACTGCAAAACATCACAGCGATACCCATCTGCAGTAATTCAAGCAAAATAAATCATGAGGATACTGCAGATGAACACCTGAGTATTACACTAAAAAGAAGAAAACCAGGGTAGCACAGTAGGTATTCTGCCTTGAAAAACAAAGAAATACCTCCCAAAAATCAATGATATCCAATTACATGATCAGTGGGAACCCTGGAATGTATTAGGATTGCAGGTGGGAGACTCTGGATGTCGTGCGAGTGAGGGAAAAGGTGTAGTGATGAAGACTGACACTGATATGTGAGGTTGTAACGACCTCTGAGGGTTCAAATTAAGACAGCGGTGTTTCTCATTAATATCACTGATGTCAGGTCAGATATGTCTCAGGGGTACAGTTTGTTACTGACAGAGAGGTTACCTTGGTGTTGTCAAGCTGGGCCAGTCCGGTACAAGCATTCGCCAGCAGGAAGTCACCGCCCAGCACAGCCATCTTATTCCCAAACTGCATGTCCTTCAGCGGGCCGTCTGAAACTGTCCACTCCTTTAGATCCACTATCCCACGATGCACCAAGAACGCCGTGTGGATCAACTCAGTGATTTCTGCCAGGTTCCTCTGACTATGAACCAATAACAAAAGAATAAGATTATTTTTCCCAGATTTGGTGGTATTGACTAACAGGTCTGAAATTATATAATTCAAATTCCAAATTGATTTTAAATGCTGTTTTAAACCATATCAGTGAAAGAAGACTGGCAAAAGCACTCTTGATCATCAGTGCAACTCTCTCCTTGGAAACCTTGGGTCTTGACATTTGTGTGGATGTTACTTTGATACATAGCGTCTGTCAACATGGTTCAACATCAAGCATTCTACCCCAACATCAGTGGCTTTCCCGGAATAAGAAGTGTTGCGAACATTCTTTCTACCAGCCAGTAGGGGGCGACTTATTGAGTTGCAAAAAGAAGTCCGACTGTATAGATGTCTTTGTGAAAACGACTCTACTTCTCACTTGATTTTTTCAAACTTTGATAAACATTTGCTAATGAATTCATGGCCTCAATCAGTATTTATATTAAAGCAAGGTCCCGCTTACAGTGATATAGTCGATAAACTGTGCTTAAGGGTGGCGCTACCTTGTGATTGACAGGTCACTGCTGTATTGCTATGCATAGTTTCCTCAAGCAGTCGATCACATCCACTCCAGGCAAGTTACGACTGGCTTTAAAAGAGCAAGATGGTGATGGATAAATCCCAAACTCAAGGCTTCAAAGCAGTGGCACACAAACTATTAGGTGACACCATGGTGGCTACGTCTATCTTTATATACTTCTTCAACCACTCAGAGGAGAAGACAGTAAAGCATGCTGGCTTGCATTCTGCATAATGAGACTGAATGTACTAGGACATCCGGGTATTTTTTGGCATACTGCATTGAACAGTATATTGGGACATTTGAAATAATTTTCTGGCATACTGCTCTTCAGGAAACCTATGAATGACGTCACAGAGTATTCATCCGTCCTTATATACAGTTAATGGTAAAGACACTAATCAGAGGTCTCCCTTCCATGTTCAGGAGCCATGGATCTGGAAAGGTAACACTGAGGGCTTGTTGAAACACTGATTGTTGATTGGCCCGTCATTCCTGCTGCCTCCCTTTTCTATTTCAGATCAATCCCCTTCTTTGTATTCTATCTTTTTGTCCCTGCATAGAACTCTGATGGTTGTTTTTACATTCACTCTGATATGTTTAAATGCCTTTTTATGTTCATTTGGCTCAAGGCGCTCCACAAAAATACTTGGGCGCTGTGTCTAAGCCTTTGTATTGCAGGGAAAACCCTGAATAAATTTAAAAATCACAGCTTTGTTGTCAACAGCTTTTAAAAGAGGTGTTCCAGAGGCTTGACAGTTAGAGAGCTTTTTGACAGAAACCTTTTCATTGTCTTTATGTCTGTGAAATATGCAGCTTTAGAAAGTTTGAAAACTAATTCAGAGCATTGCATACAGGTGAAGTGATCACAAAGGAATCAATCAAAACAAACAATTCATAGGTTTCCTTTTCTTCTGTCTAGCGAAACAGAAAACCACCTATTTAGTCAATAAAACTACAATATTCCGATGCTGGAGTCAGTTTTTCATTTGATTAAAACACACAACACTTCTCCAAACAAAGACGGTCTGGATCATCACACTTCATTCAAACGCTATGTTAAGCATTTTTTTTTGACTGTACAACTGCAAAATGATTTTTAACAAAAAGATTTCCCGACAAATACAATTTGATTAAAACTCTCAAAAATCAAGTCAGTATCAGCATCCTCAGGGGCATAAACCAGCACATATGTCAAGACATCTTTCTGCACAGCGTGTCAGGGGTTGTGTTAAAAAAAGAAATTAAACTTGTCATTAGCAAATAACAGCCATTCTTGATTATGAGGAAAAAGACATAAAAGTGGTCTTTGAATAGAGCCTTTCAGAGCAGCGTTAGGGAGGATATAATCAAATGTTGATTCAGTCATTGGTGGGGGATAATTAGGCCCCTCTCCATATGGAAGGAGCTCGCCACGCTGCGACAGGAGGGATCCATCCAGACAGGGTCGGGTGCACTGATAGCCACTTACGACCTTCTTTCAACCGCTGTGAGAACCTGATGAGCCGGTCGTCTGCCTTGAGCTCCAACCCCTTACTATATACACTCATGAACGAACACGAACACACACACACACACACACACACACACTTGTAGCCAGGTAATTGCCGTGTTCGACGTCGGCGTGGAAAAGATGTGATTAAAATTCAATAATGTCATCTATTTTGCCTCTCAATCACACCCATTGTCTGGTTGGTTTCTCTGCTCGGTGACGCAGAGCAACAACACAGTCGCCCCGAATGAGAGTTAATAAGTTCAGGGTTTAAATAAGAGGAAATTAACACACTGACAGTCGCATGTTCTCAAGGTGTCTCGGAGCGATGGCAACGCTTGACGGGACTCAAGTGGAGAACTCATTGTTAGAACAAGAGGAACATGACAAAGAGCTGCGGCTGATTCTGAGTCATTAAAAAAACAGCTTAAAGTTCATTCAAAGTTGAAGTTTGTTCCTATGGTTTTCCTTGAAACAAAAACAAAAGCAACGATAAAGCACAGTTGCTTCAAGCCAAACAGGCACATTTGCTGAGAATTCCACATCTAGATTATGACCAACAAAGTGGACTGTACCACGAGATAAAACCAGCCCTTTTAGTTCATGTTAGTTCAATATACAAGTGTCAATAAAGACATTAAGTCTAAGACAATAAGCAAAGACTTTCTTTAGTGTCCACGACCAGTGACCAATTGCAATTTGCACATTTTTTTTCAGAAGAGGATTGTACAATATGGATACAACCCTCATCACAGTGTATGCCACCTTAGACTGTCATATCAGTATGCTGTATTTTTTTTTTTGAAAATCAGTTTATGGACAAAACAACTGGACAGGAAAGTTTACTGTAGTCTGATTTTGATGAATAAAATACTCAAATCAAGGTACTTCACCACATTGACGCACGCATCAGAGAAAAATTCCAGACAACCAGAGGAAACAATTAGTCAGTTACCTTGACCATTTTGATAACTGATTGTTTTAAGAGGATTTTTTAAACAAAAGTTGTGAAAATTTCTAACATTTCAGCTTTTTCAGTGGGAGGATTAATTGCTTTATTTTGTAGTATATCACCATGCACTTTCAGGTTTTAACTGAGGATATGTTGCGTGGTGGATTGTCAGACATTTAAAAATGTTCTTAGAATTTGTAATTATTTTCTACATACCAGATTTTATCTCTTAATTAAGAAATAATTAACTGTTAATCAACTGTTTGTCTGCTCAAGGCCCATACATGTATTTTTATTTCATTGCACATCTGGGCAAGATGGATAAAATCCTCCATCAATGTAATTATGACATCATTTCTGGTAAGTAAGCTCTTTTATAGTCAAACTACACACACGGGGATGTCTAATATACTAGATTATCCCAAACAAAGTACCTGAAAATAAAGCTGCTTCATCATACAGCTTAATGAAGGCATATAAAAAATGGAATACAACCAAACGCTCACTAATTTGCAGCATTCTTTATAATATCTCAATATCATTAAAAGCATTACGGGGGATTACAATGATTTTACACATTAAAGACTCAGGGATTACTACATGTTATAAAAGTGGTATAAAGTCTTTTGTGGCTTCAGAGGGAGCTGTGTGGAATACATAAACTGCATCTGAAAGTGAAAAATAAAAAACTGAAGTGATCTTTGTAGCCCACTTGTCATCTCTGCTTGAGACTCTATGCTACATTAGTCGTTATTAACATAAGAACGGCGATGGGGAAGGTGCATGATGGGTAAAGCAGGCATAAGGCTTTGAAAAGGAAGTAAAGTGAATGCGATAAAGAAAGACAGCATTTCTGGTTCTGCTGCAATGATTTTGAGCATATTTGAGCTACTATCCTATATCCAGTGAGGTCAAAAAAAAAAAACTTTTCTATTACCTCACAGCATATACATCCTCATCACCAAACTAATTCATACGTTGAATAAAGTTAAATTAGGAAAAAAGAAACCTGTGGAAACACACAACAACACAAAGTGGTATCCTGGTGCATACGCATTCCATAGCTGTGTCTCCAATCTAGCAGTCCTGATCAGTAGCAGAGGAGCTTTGGGAGGAAAAAGGGGGACAAGGGGGCCGGTGTATAAATAGCTTTGGTGCCCAGTTGCATAGCAACCGATGCCATCCTGCCGAGGTGTAACGCCCCTCACCACGCCCCTTGTCCTGACTGTTCTGTTCCATTTTCCTCCCTCCGCAGTCTGCCTCGCCATCAAACACAGCCTTGCAGATCTGAGTGCGTCCCTGTGTGTGATTTAAAGAGGTGGCCTGTCCATCAGACGGCCCGCGTGATGTGTGCAGTGGCATGGCTTTCATTTGTCACAAGAAATTAAGAGGTGTGGTGGGTACAAGTTGGACTATCTGTGAGTGTGTCTATGTGGCTGTGCTTCCTCTTTTCTTTCTTTCCTTCTATCTATCTATCTATCTATCTATCTATCTATCTATCTATCTATCTATCTATCTATCTATCTATCTATCTATCTATCTATCTATCTATCATGGTGGTGCTTTGGTGAATCATCAGTGTCAGGCAGCAGAGTGGGAAATGTTTTACAAATGCTGCCTGTCAGGAGGGAGGAGACCATCCCCCGGAGGTTTCAATCACCCCCCAAACCCGCCCCACCCTGACTCCCTCCATCCTTCCATCTCGCCATCAGCAGAGGTGCTAATGAGCTCAGGAGAGGTGGGGGCAGAGAGAGAGAGAGAGGGAGCAAAATAGTGCAAATGAGGTGATCAAGTCATGCTGCGTGGTTGTGTGTGTGTGTGTGTGTGTGTATGTCTGTGTGTTTGGGTTTGGACTATCCATCACATGAGTGAGGGAATGCTGCATGTTGGATTCAGTGATCCGGTGTCACAGCGATGTGAGTGCCAGGTCGTGACATGAAATGAGTGTGTAGTAACTCTTCCCTTAGCGGCGGCACACAACCTGCTGATACGGCTTGGCCTCACAGACCGAGCAGGACGAGGCTCGAGCCCTTCCATGACGCCTGGTTTATTCCAATTAGTTCTAATATTAGGAGGTTTCTGCACAGACACGGCTCCACTACACACATGTGCCTTGTGCCAGCTCGCAGTAAGAAAGCAGCCTTTCAGGCACCCAGTGCACAGCCACGCCAAACACAGCAGTCACTTCTGGAAACCACTTGGCAAACACCCACATCCCTGTTCTGAGCTACATGCTGGTCGCTGCGCGTGAGGCAGCCTGAGAGGACCTCGGAGTGCTACCTGAAGCATTTTACTAGCAGCACATTAATACCACATTTAACACCTCACACATAAGTATGTATAAGTCAAGATATGTTTTAGTTGTTAGATATTCCAAAACTTTCATGGAGCAATTTTCTTTCCTTTATACCACAGCAAGAATCACTATTCTGCAGACTCGCTAACTGCCCTTTCAAAGATATCTTTCTCTTTTATGTTTGAAAAGGTCCTTTTCAGAATATATATATATATATATGTGTATTTAAGCTTTTAAATGAGGAACAGACAGGTTTAATATTTATATCCAAGCTAACATAGGGCGAAAGCCAGAGTACACCGTGCTGCAGAACATCTTATGCTACCCCATAAATACAACTATAAAGCAAGAAATGCAAACTTACTGTTAGTACCATATATACTATACATACAGGATGCAATTAAAAAGTTCAGAGACCGCTCCTGTCCAGATGTGACCAGTAACTGTCTTGACTCTGGACTCATTTTATTAGCTTCTGTGTCTAGCGAGTGCCGGGAGACGTTCTTTTACATGGAAACAGCTGCTATGGAAAACTGCTGTTTGCATGAACCTAAAGGCCTTTTGGTTTGGATCCTATAAGGTAATTTTCTAACATGACAGAGTGTAAGGCTTGTATCGAAAAAAAAGCTTCAGTCTACAATATCTGCTAGATGTCTGTAATTTTGAAAAAGAGGCAACTGAATAGGACTACTGAATGGACGTTTGGAATGCTTTTTTTCTAATTAGCGACAATCTATGCATAACCGAACGAAATAAAAATACTCCCATCTTGTAACTGGGGCTGTATTGCCGCCATATTCCATCATATTTGCCAGATGATGTAGTGCTTCATTTACAGGAATTGATACGGACGATAACCACAGAGGACAAGATAGAATTACCTGACATGGGGATTTTATTTCACTATTTATCCTTCAGCAGCCATGTAACAGGGACAAAAGTGGCATCGCCTTTCTCGGTCTGCTTGCCACGCACATTTATGGGTCTACAATGCAACGCTACAGATGTTCACTGCCCACTGTTTTCTCCCAAGCAGCACATACATGAGGACAGAAATGTGTGTGGTTATAGACGTGAACTAGTAACTGGCTTGGTTTTAGTGTGTTTTAACCAAAACAAACTGCTCGGTGTACACCAGCTGTGGTAAGAAATGGCCGTCATTTAAGACTGCAACTGTGATGAAAGTGGGAAGACACCATTTAACGTTTAAGGAAACCCTCAAGGGCAATAGATTTTTCACAGTTAGTCATGCTTTAGGGAATTTCCTGCAAAGGAGGAAAATTCATCAGTGCATCCTGCTGATGTTGATTACAGAGTTGCAAAGTCAAACAAATAGAAGTATGCAGAAAGTGTGACAGATGTTAGGAAGCATAACGAGACAGCAACAAATGAAGAACAAAGACAGAGGGACACTTTAACAGACATTTGTTGGGGAATCTAAGTTATAAGGAGTAAAGATACAGTAGCAGATACTCTGTTTGCCTGATCCTACAACACAGTGACATGCCTTCAGGTGGTTTACCTGGGGTAGATGCCGCTGACCATGTCCTGAGCTAGGAGATCAGAGGCTGTGTGGCTCGGCCCTGCAGCTTTTGACAAGAGGAGGACGACCAGTCCCCTCATCTGAAGGTTGTTCTTGCTGTCATAGACAAACCCCCTGCAAAAAGACAACATCAGTGCATTAAATTACAATTATGCATTTCATTTAAAGCTTGTAATTAATTCCTCTGTATGTTTTTTATTAACAATGGCACATGTAGGCACATCTACTTTATAGTCCTTGACAATAAAAGCCGACATGCTCGATAAGTTAGTCACACCATTGAACAGTTGGCTAGGCGAGAGGCGGGGTAGATCCTGGACAGGTCGCCGGTCCATCACAGGGCTAACACAGCGAGACAACCATTCACACTCACATTCACACCTACGGGCAATTTGGAATCAATTCATTAACCTACGATGCATGTCTTTAAGCTGTGGGAGGAAGCCAGAGCACCCAGAGAAAACTCACACAGGGATGAGGAGAACATGCAAACTCCACTCGAAAAGGTTCCAGATAAGCAGCAGGTTTGAACAGAACCTGCTAACCACTGCAGCGCTGTGCTGACAGGAAGCCAATGATTCTCTCTATGCCCGCTGCTGCCTTGTGTTGTGGGGAGTCCAGTTAAAGCTGCTACCAGTGCCAGGCCTCCTCTGTCTTAATAAGCAACGTATAAGAACCAGTAAAAGCTTGAAAATAGGCAGAATTTATGATTAGTGTGATTAAAGTATTGTGTCCAAAATAAAGACTGTTACTTTCTTTACAATCTTTGTAATGCAAAGGCTTAAAGAGGTTTGTACATCCTCATTTGATTTATAATAGTGTTCAATAAGTAATACGTAAATGAGTGTTTAGTGGAAAATGTACTTTATAAGTTAAAACCACATCACCTGGGCGCCCAGATAGCTCAACAGGTTGAGCGGGCGACCCATGTACAGGGGCTATGGCCACGGTTCGATTCCAGCAGCAGCTCATTTACTGCATGTCCTTTCCCCATTCTTCTCCCCATGTTTCACTGTCCTATCCATTAAAGGCGGAAAAGCCCAAAAAATGTCTTTAAAAAAACCCCAAAACAAAAAAAACACATTACCTGACTACAAGTAACACTTATCGCCTTTAAAGCTGAGAAGCTACTATGTTAACAAACAGTTGGTCATCCAACATTTCAGCAGACAGAGTAATATTAGTTTTTATTTAATTTTGATATTTGTGAAAGTCAAGTTTTGGCCAGGGCTGCAAGGTGGAGTGGTGGTTAGCACCGCTGCCTCACAGCAAGAAGGTCGCCGGTTCGCGTCCCGGTGAGGACACCCGGGATCGTTCTGTGTGGAGTTTGCATGTTCTCCCCGTGCAGTGTGGGTTCTCTCCGGGTTCCCCAGCTTCCTCCCACAAGTCTAAAAACATGTTGAGGTTAATTGGTGATTCTAGATTGTCTGTAGATGTGATGTGAGTGTGCTTGGTTGTCTGTCTCTAAGTGTAGCCCTGTTATAGACTGGTGACCTGTCCAGGGTGTCCCCTGCCTTCACAAGCCAGCTGGGATAGACTCCAGCCCCCCGTTACCCTAGTGAGGATTAAGCGGTGTGTAGATAATGGATGGATGGATGGATGGATGGATGGATGGATGGATGGATGGATGGATGGATGGAAGGAAGTTTTGGCCACCTGATGAACAGAAGTCTAACCAACACTCTCCTCTTTGATTTTTTTAGCTCCGTTTTTGGTCTCCACCCACTGCTGAGGGAAATACTTTTCGTTTTTAGCTTTTGGCTACTAACTGCTCCCCTACATTCTTCTGCTAGAAAGCAGGTTGGTTGAGTAAAATGGGTTTATCACAGGATTGAAAACTGTTGTCTGCTGCGGCTGGAAACTGATGAAAAACATACTTTTGTATTTGAAGCATTTTGATGCTACAGAGATGCCTCAGGATATAAATCTTTTTCTCCAGACATAAGGGAACACGCTTGTTTGGTACAAACCTTTGTGAATAAGTCAAATCATCATTTTGTACTTGTTTAAGTGGACAGGAAATATAAAAAATTGCCATTCCCACTAAAAACTTTAAAAATGTATCTTGTAATCATAATGAGCATAAATAATCGCAACATGATTTTTCTACAAATCGAGGCTAAAACTACAAACTATGAACAATTTCCTTCAAATGCACTCGATCACTGACGCCATTTTTAATATAAAATTAATAGTATTGATTGAAGAAGCTTTAAGTGTGTTTGTATTCTTTCTGTTTGCACTATCATATCACAAAAGCAGAGGGAAATCAAGCTTCTTCAAAGCAGAGAACAATTTAAACGTGTTTATGCGCATTTATTTATACGTACATAATACAGTCGTACCTCATTACTGCGCATTGGTTTGTTGCTTCCAAATGGACTTCAGGTTTTGGCAATTCATTACTGATAAAGATCAGCTGCATTGGGGTGTATGATTATGAAACTAAAATTTAAAGGATGGTAACTTTATTTCATTGATTGTGCATGGTAGAAAAAAACTAACAGGAATATTATTGATCACTGTTGCTGCAGGACTGTATTTTTTTGAAGGAGACAGTTTGGGGGGGGGGGATATTCCCGCCTGCCTCGCCAACAACCTTCTGACACATTCACAGAAGCACACACACACACACACACACACACACACCCCCACAAAGACACACACAGAGCCCAGAGGTAGCTGCCTGCATGGTGGGCAGATTAAATATCTTTTTACTCTCTCTGGGGAGCGGTTAGACAGAGCACCTCTAATCCTGTCCCTATGGGAGCCCCTTGTGCCATGAATCACACTCTCGTTAGGGGCTCCGAGGCAGACAAGCGGCTACGCCCCCCTCCGCTCGATGCCCAGACATCAGCTTCACCACCACACCACCAGCCCCGAGCCCCCCACCTCCGCCCCCACCTCCCTGACCCACCCCTGCACCACAGGAGGGGGGGGTGGGGGTGGTAGTGGTGGTGGTGGAGGAACCCGAGACACAGAGTGGATGTGAGAGACGGAGCATGAAGAGAGGGAGGGGACGGAGAGAGATGGAGGGAATAGAGGCCAGAAAGAAATGGGAATGCACGGAAAGATGACAGAAGAAATACATGAGTGATTCACAGTGTTCTGGTGCTGAAAGGAAAAATGCCCCGAGGCTTTGTTCCTTCCCAAAAAAAAAACCCTCAAACCTACCACATAAAACACCTCGCAGTCCGTTTCCAGAAATTTACGATACAGCTGACATTATGTACGGCTGTCTCTCTTTACAGCTCATGAGGTTTATTTATGGTCACTCTACATTTTTACTCTGTTGGAAAATAGTTGTTAGACTGGCGCACTGATGAACGCAGCAGCATGGCCCGCTGAACAAAACCGACCCGAGAGCAAAAAAATGATGAAGCTGCTCTCCTCTTGTGGAGTCCAGGTAAGTCAGTGGCCTGAGGGTGGCAGATGATTAATATTTATGTCACTATCCACACCAGCATACATCAATCAATCACGACCGCCCTCCTGCAAAGGGGTGGGGGCAAAAAGATGATGTGGAAAAAGGGAGATAGTGAGGGCTACAGGGAACGAAGGAGGGAGCAGAGAGAGAGAGAGAGAGAAATGGGCTGCTGTCATTTTAAAGGGTTGTGAACAGGTCACCACGCCTTCTGCTCTGCAATTGCAGCGCAGGAATTCGGGAACTTTAGCCGCCGCATGCAGGGGCTGGAATTAATGCATGCAAATGTATGACCTCACGTGCGTTGTCATATTGATCCTCTGCCTGCTTTTTTTTTTTTTTGCCCTAAGTAATGAATGAACGAATGAATGAATGTGCCCAATCTGTCTGCACTTTTCTTGAGGACGGATTTTATGCAACGCATCCGCCTCTACAGTGCACCGCAGGCACCATTATAGATTAAGATGGGGATAATGTTTAGAATATCGACCAACACTTTATTCCAATTTCCACCATTTGATTCTCACATTTCCAAACAGCGTGGGGTACAGCAGACAGTTCTCTACTGCAGAGATCCTGGTAAAATATGCAGTGAGTTTAAAAGATCCAGAAAGCATTAGTTGTCAGTTTTGGTTATTTCACGTGAGAGATTTCTGTAGTTCTTTTTTTTTTGTTTTTGGCACTGTGCTGCTCTCGGCGCTTTGAAATAGTCAGGACTCAGTTAGAAAAAAACAATGTCATAATAATAGTGTGCCAAAGTCAATTAAAAATCATTTGTCTTGCCAAAAGTCAACAGATGGAATAATTTGATTAAGTTGTTTAGGCAAAATTTCAACAATGTCAACAGGAAGTTTTTTAGCATAAAAGGGCTTCAGGTTTTCTGACAACAACAAAAAAAAGCTTTACCGAGCTGCACGTGAACTCTTTGTAACATCGCATGCATTTTTTATTCTTCATATTATATGAAATTATCAATAATTCACCATGTTTTTAGATTGTTTGGCTGCCTATTATATTTTAATGATATACAATCTCCCATTTTCTAGATGATATACATGTATTAAATTAGTTTTATTAAAGGCCTATATATTGTTTTTTTACTTTGATAGCATGCTCATGAGGGAAATCAGTGCCATGGCTGAGTATTTCTACCTGCAGTGGACTGAAGACAGTCTCAAAAACATGGTGAATTTACACAGTAGGGCTTTCCATATCATTATTCTTCTTCAGAATCAGGTTGAATTACTAAATTACTCGGATATACAGCAGAAGAAGTGTTAAGTAGTTTTACAGTGTTGTACAGAGGCAGAAGGATGGATACAAATCGAGGCTGGGACCAGCTACATTTCAGCCATTTGAGGGCACAAAGTCACAATTAGAATTTTTTGGGGTTTAATCACAGGAGTGGGATTTTAATAAAGATTGTGGAAAAAGATTTAGCAACACTTGTATTAGATTCTGGTGACAGTTGTTAGTTTTTTTTTTGTTATATTAGCAGAGCTGGATACAGCACCATTATCCAGCCTCTCTGCCAACTAGCCCCAGTGGCCACTCAGCACCACCACACTTCTTAGCCCAATAAGTCTTTTAACCAAACAATCATTTCTTGAAAATGACTTTACTAAACTTCACATGATGCCTCTATACCGTATTCTTTATTTATTTTGGGGCATTTAATTACATTATAATGAATGTTGTCATGTTTTAAATCAGTTCTTTGTGCTGATCTTATTTGTATGATGCTGTGCTCGTCTTCTTTTGTTGAAGCTGTGATATCTGCTGTAAATTTACTTATTAAAGATAAAGCAAATGAAAGAAAAATACTTCCTAGTTTTTCTGCGAATTTATTCCAGTGACCACACACAAGATTTTTTTTTATGTGCAAAACTTTTCTCGAACAAAAAGACCAATAAAGTGATTTAAAAATGAGTGATGCCATGAAGATAAATATCTACGGGCGACAAAATGTAGAAGCAAACCTGAAGCCCTCAAAACTTAGGTGCCCGAAGAGCGACTCTCATCAAATCACATCAAAGAGCTCACAAAGAGTTCTGTAAGAGTTCAGCTGATTTTTTAAGGGTTAACTCTTCATAAATCACAACTAACAATGTTTTTTTTCAAAACTTTGACTTTGATTTTTCTGTTTTAATCATAAGTAGATAAAGTTACAGCAAAAAACTTTATAAAACTTCCACTTTTCAGAAGCTTCAAATAAAAACGTCGACACTGACGCAGTGAAACACTGTTTCTGTGAACACATTTAAAGGTCGCACAATGGCAACAATTTTTTTTTGTTTTATGACCTTGCAAGCGCTTTCGTCTCCTCAGCAGTTCTCTGTTGGTCTGGCCTCATTCAAAAGACCAGGTTAGCCAGCCTCATCTACTCTTTATGCCAGTCTTTGCAGCTGTACCTTTGCTGCTGTAACTTCCAAAACACTGTTTGATTTCAACATTCAGTCATGTCCACATTGCAGCTGAATCAGACAGGCTGATTGTGCATCACTGAAAGTCTTCTTTATAATCACTCTATTGATCAAGACACTGAAGATCAAATGGGAGATTGCATTAAAAAAAAGGTGGGAAAAGAGTAGAAACCTGTACAAAGGTATTGTAGTCGAAGTCAAACTCTCAAGGACTGTCCTTAACGCAAGTAAAGTTTCTTTTCCCGGGCCACAGTCCCCTCGCTGTAACTCCAGACTTTGGGGCAAAGTTAGCTGAGCTGCAGTTTTTGAGAATGAAAGGAAAGGAAAAACCGAAACCCAACTCCACGAGGGTCTGCCTGTCTGCTATTGTGGATATTTTTATCTGCTGCGTGTCTATGGCGGAGACACAGTGGGAAATACGAACCAGCCAACCCAAGCTGACAGTGAGGAGTCAGACTGTCAAGAGGTCTGCTGCACCCCTCCCCTCACCGCCCCCGCCCCCTGCTGCTACAACACCCAAATGGATTGTCATATCAGATTTAGGTGTATAGGTTATTACACCCTTGGGCTCCTGTTTCCAACACACCCGTCCGTATGGCGGGATTGAGTTCGAGGACTCTCTCTTCTCGTTCTCTTTCCTTGGTGCTCTAAGTTCCTGCTTTCTTTGGATAAAACATAAGAAAGCTCAGCCAACTCCACTGATAAGGAGATGGGATAGTATTTGGAAGATGTGATCAGCTCTAGCTCCAGTCACAGCGCCGGTTTGATCGGCGTGTCATGCCTTTTTGGTCATCTTTCAAAAATTTTTTTATCTGAAAGTGAAGCAAGGACAATTCAATACATGACTTACTTTTTTTGTTTCCTATTAAACTAATTTGAAATGTTCTGTCGGACAAATTAATGGCTGTTTCCCAAACTCTTCTTAAATGTCAGCTACAGGCTAGTGGCCTCGATCTTATCATTATTATGCATTTGGCAAATTCACATATTGTAACAGTGTCTCAGTTTTAGTTTGTTTCTGTCTAGTGGGAGTTCTCAGCTGTATCGCAAGTTTAGATACTGTGTTTTGATTTAAGGTATAAAATCTTTTAAATAAAGCTTCAGTCCATGAATATTCACTGTGTAAAAGATGTGATGGAACATTACCACACCAGACACCATCAAGACTGTGACTGTTACACAAGGAGGATGGTGGGAATTTGTAAAACCATCAGCCCAACAGTTTAAACCGTGGGTCAGACATGCTGCAAAATATACAAGGTGTGGCTATTAAACAATGAGACTGGGCTGATGTCAGTTGAACCACAGCATGCACACTTGAATCACAATACAGATTGATCAATGGGCAGCATAAACAACGCCTAAAACTTTCAGCTGGCTTAAATGACATAAAATTGACTTGGCACAATAGTCTCATTATTTTATAGCAAACCCTCATACATCCTAAACTGCAGCCTTTGCGATTTCAAATTGTTATTTTGATTTCAAATCGACAAATTGTTAGCTCCTTGTTCCTAGTAAGGTTGTTTCTTGCTGAAGTGGCTACAGTTAGTATAATGTGATGTGTTGCTGCTCCTCATTCTGGTAGATGACACAAAGATGCAGGAAATAACATGATATTCTGAAATGTGCTTCTGTTTCAATTTTAAGGTGTAACTTAATTTTGGTCTCATTTACAGCAGTCACATGTTTCACAACAGTGTTAGACAAAGTTTTGGTTTGGCCTTTAAATCTCCTGGCTGCATACTGAAGTAACTGTGTCTATTCAAATTGAAAAGTCTGTCAAATCCAGTACCCTGAATACACTCATCAAAACTCAAAGGAAGCGCAAAGATTTTTGTTTAGTTATCACACAATATATATATATAATAACATAGCATTGTGACAGCAATAACTGTTGCTTAACTGAGAAAAAAAAAACAGCAAATAATTATTGATTGTGATCAATTGATGTTTGGTCTGATGGCAACAGAGTAGTGTAAGAGGATACTCTAACTGCATCTGCAGGTCGGGTCAAGTGCAATTGCGTTGGTGTCTCGCAGGACACAAAACAAATACAGACAATCAATAAGCCAATAAGCGCTGTCAACATACTGATATATGACATACAGAGTTTTTCAGAGTGTGTTTTTGCTCCATGTAAAAATTATGATTATCATGAGAGGCACAAAGTGGAGCAAGCACTAATGAGGATGAAGCAGGGCACTCAGAAACTTTGACCCTCAATGACGTGTGTCGTTTGTCCTGTATTGAAGAATGAAATGTTAAAATAGTTATTTATACAGTGTCTTTAGTTTTATTTTGAGCTTTGTGTCTATTTGTGAAACTTTGCTGATAAGCATTAAAGCTTCACTCAGAGAAACTTTTAAAGTACATTATACAGCAGAGGTAAATACAACCATAGTGCAATATGACTTCAATGTCAAATGATTCAAAATTGTATCAGCTTTCATTCACTGCATTATTTCTAAGTAGAACAGCAGAATATTTCCTCTTATATACAATCAAAAACACTTTAGAAAGACTATGTCGGAAATACAGGCCCCAAAGTAGAAGCCCAATGCAACAAAGGTAAATACACCTGTGATCACTGACACACAATTTATAAAAGCTGTGATCAATGAAAAAAAAACAAAAAACAAACTTTCCTTAGATTTATCACTAAATTACAGATCAGATGAGCAGTGAACACCAGAATTTTCTCAGTTTTAGACCCAATGGTTGTGTCTATCTGCATGTCTACATCATGGCTCCACATGGAAAAAAGCTGAAAGATCTGATTGAGAGACTTTACAAAGACAGAAAAGGATGCAGGAAAATCAGTGACTGACTAAAAATGAGTGGAAACACAAGATGCAGCAACAATCAGGTCTAGAAGAAGCCACAGTACCACTCATCACAGTCACAGTTGTATTCTCCTTAAATGACAGCATACTGCACCACTATTTGCACAATCTAGTACTAAACACCTGACAGGCAAGTGTTTCAGACTTTATTTTCAAAAGAAATCAGAGTTTCTGTGACAGCTCAGACAGTGTTAAGGACATTGTATGATGTCAACCCTGATGGGTAGCATCCCAGAAATAAAGCTCTTGCTTCCTGTTCAGTACAAAAGTGGAAGATTAAACTTTTCTAAAGAAGATTTTAAAAAGATGACTGAATTTTTTGAGCACATTCTTTGGTCAGGTGATATTAATATGAGTTTGTTCAGACAGGGTCCAGCATGTTCTGCATGAACCTGATCAGAACTACCACAGTGAATGCTTAGTCCTGACAGTGAATCGCAGAGGGTGGTGAGTGATGATATAGCATCATTAGAATAACAGATGCAGGTTCATGGTACCATAAATGCCCGTGGATATACCACAATGCTGACTGATAAAATTACTCCCAGACTGCAGAAGCTTTGGCAAAAAAGGGATACTATACCACCATAACGATCTAAAGCATACTGCCATAATTACACAAAAGTTTCAAAAGAGGAAAAAAGAGAAACTATGAGCTGGCTAAGTATGTTGCCTGACTTCAATCCAACAGAAAACCTTTGGAACATTTTAAAGAGAAAGGCAGAACAACACAAATCCACCAGTAAAGAGCAGCTGGAGAACATCTCGGCAGATATTTGTGCAACACTGGTAACCTCTACGAGGCCTTTAGTCTGTCAATAAAAATCAAAGGAGGACATATACAGTATTGGATAAAAAGAAAGAAGAAGATTTGAACCTCAGCAATGACTGACTTTTTGTTGCATTAAGTTCCCACTGTGGGGCTTGTATTTCTAATATATTATTATTGTTATTGTTGTTGTTCTTATGATTATGTCATTTGACACAAGAGCAAATACCTAGAAGTAATGCAATTAGCATAATATAACGCAATTTTGAAACAGTTGGTATTTAAGTAACATTGCACATGGGTATACTTTGGTTTGGTGTAAACTCCATTGAAGACAGAGAGTTGAGTGGAAGCTCAGACAGAAAGCAGGACATTTTCAGCAGTGTTACCTGGCAGTGTTGAGTAAAGGGTGCTGAGTCCCGACCAGCTTCCTGACGTGCATGGCAACATTACTGAGTTCATCACTGAGCAGGCAGCGGAGGCTCATGAAGGAGGTTGGATATCCGACGATCTTCTCTGCGTCGGAGACAACTTTGCTCCAGTTTGAAGAGCCGGAGCTGGAGAACAAACTCAGTGTCCTCTGTCCTTGGCAGAACCAAGACACCCGGGACAGTCGGGAACAAACAGATGGAAGCATTTTCTCTCGAACTTGGATGTGTTCCTACTAACAACAGTTAAGTTTCTCTCGGTAGTTTGCTGCTACTCATGCCATGTTTAAACTGAAATTCAACCAATAACCCTGTGACATGTGACTAAACGGAACCACGTTTCTATTGTAAAAAAAGTGCTATTATAACAGAGCTAACATAATTTCCCTGTCAGAATAACCAGCTATGTTTCACAACACACGACCTGACACTGCGAGCCGCCATCTTTGGATACGTAGGACGTCACGTCATGAAACGTAGTGACGTCTGTTACAGCCACGCCCAGTCTACGTAGAGCACCTCCGACAGAGCTCCATGAAGAAAAAGGTAATTTTAAAATGTTTTGCTTTTTCTGTAGTGGTATAACACTGATTTAATATTAAACTTATCATTTATAGTATTTTACCTTACAGCGCTTCATTCGGCGACTAGAATAAGCGAAAAGCATTGCTTTAACTTAGTCAAATACACATTTTTGCAGCTGGTTCACACCTGTTGTCGCTGTCCACCACTGGAAACAATGACTGGGTGCGTCAAATACTCCTCCTCCAGAAGTCTCTTCGGTTTGGTCACTAAAACATCCCCTCCACTCCAGCTACCAGGGGCCACAGGGGACACAGGGGCCACCTTTGTCCGACACCTGCTACTGTACCTCAGATCTAACAAGAAACACTCAATATGACAAGCAATCACTAAATTCTGTGTTAATTCCCTGTACATTTGGGTTGCTTTGCCTTTTAATACAAAATTTTAAGTTAACATAGTGAGCATTACAGAAATTAATGTTAGTGGGTATAGTGGTATAAATTAATATTCAACCAAGAGATGTGATATAAAGTATCACATGAATTAGGCATACATAATGCATTAAGCAGTGATATTTAAGATTTAAAAAAAAAAAAGTAAGCCATCAAAATGTCAGTTTATGTTCCGCATATGCCACCCAGGAGGGAGCTGCTGTAATAAAAGATATACCAAGCATTAGCAGCAGTCACTCACAGCATCTATGGTCAACTAATGGGAAGGCTCATCGTATTTGCATGAACTGTAGATTATTTTCACATTTGCAAAGCTGCTACAGCTAATGAGGGCAGCACTGATCTGTGATTTGGTGTGTTCGTAATGTTTGATCATTTGAGTACACTTTAATGTTAATGTTCTGTTCTGATGTCTTTTCTCCTTAGTACAATAACTGCTTACTTTTTAAATTTAACTGACAGTGTGGTTTAAGTGACATATTGCTACTGCTTTTGTCAAATAACTGGAAATTATAGAAACAGCTGCATGTTTCATATGTAAGTCAGACTGAAAAAAAAGAACATGTGTAGTGAGATTTCAAGTCAATATGCACCTGCTTTCATGTGAAATGTGCTTCAGTTTTGACCTAACTTATTGTGTTGTTCTATTCTGCCAAATATAAGATAACACAAATATACATTTAAATGTCACGTACCTCTGAGGTCAAATTGATTTGCACCCTGAAAATATCATTTTAAACCAAACTGTTGCAATAATGAAAAAATGATCCTCCTCATGTTTCAATTAATGTAACACAATCATTGTGACAATACAGCAGTCCCCAGTATGATAGGGTAATGCCATCACGGAAACAGCAGTTTAACAAAGCTTTCATTGAATCCTCCTCCATCTGCTTATTACTGGACTGGAGAGAAAGTCTGTCAAGGACAGCTTACACAACACTGAGCTGCATGAGACTTATGAAACAAACACAGATACTATAGATTCATGTTTATGCCACTTTTACTTTCTACTGATCCATCCATTTTCAGCATTTTGAGTATAACTGGGGAAATACTACTGGATATTTTAGAAAAAAAATCTTTGTACAGTATTTTCTTATAGCAAAACTGCACCTGAATGCCTTTAAATTATTCAGATTGCATATGGTTTATTTAATTTAAGTCACTGTTTCTTACTCACACGGGTGCTGCTTTCAGCAGTTAGCGCCTACTTGCATTACTGGAGAGTTTATCACCGGAATAAAGTGTTACCTTTAAATTACACTAAACCAAATAACTGTAGCTGGAGGAACAGATTAAAGAAGGGATCTTGTGATGCAGGTGTGCTGCTGGTTTGCCAGGCATGGCAAGAGCAGCACTGTAATACACAAGTCATCTCACCCTGACCTCGCATCACGGTTCACAGCTCCTGTTCCTGCTGATTTTCCGGCTCAAATGGGTGTCACTATGCCATGAGCAGCCTCACCCGGCGCTCTCAGCAGCTCTCCTCATTGTAATTCAGAGGGCTGCATGTGGCTCACAGTTGAAACGGGTAAATTCATGCCCAAAGCAAAAATCATTTATTAAAAGGCTCTGGATTTGTTTCATATGACAGCAACAATGCTATTTTGCATTTCATCTGAAGTGAGGAAATCCAGTGTTAAACAACATGCTGTGATACTGTCACAACATCTTCAACACATGTAATTGCAGCATTTTAATGAGCATTGAGTGAGCAGTGCACGTGTGATGTATGTACGGGCATGTGGAGATCATGAATGAATAATATGTGCTAATGCATTTATGTATATAAACTGCAAAGCTACATGCATTTCCCCTGGGACAATAATGACAATCAGTCCATCAATCAATGTAACCTACTATGATTTATTAGAACAAATATTTTACAGTAAAATAATGAATGGTAACGGTACAACTCCAATAAGCATTATTGATCAGTAGAGTGGAAAAAAAATCACTGTATAAATCGGCTCTAGAATTGATTTCCATTTAAACTGTTGGACTGTTGCTCACAGTTGTATCGAAACAAATTCCCCGAAAGCCTCAAGGGATCTCTGTCACACCACTCGCCTGGCTCTTTCTCGCCTCTTACGTGTCTGATTATACCAAAACTGACCTGTGGAATATCTACAAATATCCACATGAGAATCTTCACTTGTGCTAAAACCCTGTGCGTGTTCAGCAAACTGAGACACTTGATAGTCTCATTCCCACGTTGTTGCCAGAGGAAAGAACCTGGGAGAGGAAAAAGCAAAACTCTGAAGGCCAAATGGAAACTTTATTTTAGGCTCCATTGTTCAGTCACCAGAGAGCGTTGCAGCTTTACTGCACTCTTCTTGTGATTGCTCACTCACACTTTTTTTTTTCCTTCAGTTGAAAAGGTTGCCATCATTGTGCACCTGCTCCAGATGCCTTTCATTTCTCACTATTTGTCTTACAAATCCATCACCGGCTGACCCGCTGGAGTGTCTCTGAGCAAGGCTGTCAACCAAGCTACACCTGCAAAGTTGGGACTGACAGCAAAACATCCTCCTGCACTTGCAACTAAACTCTCTGGAACTTACTTGAGATCTGAGTCAGTGGTGTTAAATGACACAGGAGTCCGTCACTAATTGCAGGACTGAATGTGAGCAGCAGCAGACTCCCCAGTAGAGGCTGGATGGCTGCGTGTGGGCACCTGTTTGCTGCTTGCAGACTGTTACCATGAGGGAGCAGCGCTAAGTGGATGTGACTGCACTGATTGCACTCCATGGGAAAGCGAGAAGAAATAGCCTACCTCTGATCATCAACGCGTCATATAATGTTTCAGCGGACGCCCCTCCCCCTGTCTCGTTTTTTCCCCTCACTCAACCTCTCCTTTGACTCACAGAGGCGGCTCACCACTGGCGCACGGACCGTGGAGGATACGGGCAGAAGATGGCTGACTTAGCCGGGCACCGCAAGCCCTCGGCGGCATCACCAGCGTCACACGGGCCGCTGAAAAGCTGCAAGACATCCGCCGTCTGGCGACTGTAAACAGCTGCCGCTGCCTCTCTCACCCCCTCCTCTCCCCTCCTCACCGCAAATATTGACAGAAGTATCACAGAGAAAACATGGCAGAGATGGAAAAAGAGGGCAGACCTCCGGAAAATAAAAGAAGCCGAAAACCAGCTCACCCGGTGAAAAGGGAAATAAATGAAGAGATGAAGGTAACAACCAAATAGAGGGGTCTGTGCCCAGCTGCATGTGATTACGCGTGGAGTGGTTGTGAGGAGCGTGCATGTGTGTTGAAGCACTAACCAGGCGTCCTCAGAGAAAATATACGATACACTCAAGTGCAGTTGGCTGCATGATGGTCAAACTTTGATTTACGATTTTTTGGAAAACCCAAGTTCCATTGTGACATCCACGCTGAGCGCCAGCCTCAGCGGCGCATCCTGCCAACACAGCGCCTCACACAATGGATGCGGCACCCATTCACTGCCTCTACTATTAAGTTTTGAATCAGTGGAAGGAATACTGTGTGCGTTCCTGTCGCTTTATGTCATAATCTCGCCGTTTGAGTGCCCTGCCTTTCGTGGCTTACCCAGAGTTAATGGAAAATCCAGTGCGTCAGTGAAGGCGTCAACAGTGCTTCTACTATTACTATTAATACTAGAACACTACGGCGCAGGGGAGAGCAGCCAATGTGCATAATTAGTATAAATCAATGGGGGAACACTCGTCTGTCCGTGATGCTTTTTTTGTGGGTCTGCGTGGGTTCGCCTCTGAGTGGGAATGTGTGTTTTTCACTGTGTGTGTGTGTGTGTTTTGACCAGCTGCCCAGAGGCGTGTGATCCAGATGTGCGTCTATGAGCTTTACGCACTCGACAAGAGCACATTGTCTGCCGTGTTCGGCCTGTTCCATCCCCAATATCCAGCCTCACGGTGTTTCTATTGGTGTGTGTGTATTTTTTTCTCTCTCTCTCGGTGCACATTGTGATATTTGAGCCCCTGCGCTCCGTGCGGTTTATTGTGGAGCAAGAAAGTGTTCCTGGCATTTGTGTGTGTGTGTGTGTGTATGAGTGTGTGTGTGTGTGAGGCAGGCCGTGTGTCCGCTTTGTCTACATCTCTTCATTGTTTGTACACATTTGGCCGGAGACAGAGAGGCACTCAGTGTTTTTACTCTTCTGGGATGGATATGCAGGTGATCACACCGAGAATAACTGCGGAAATTGTGATTTTTTTAAGGCAGTCAGAGGGAACGCAAGGGTGCTGGCTTACGAGCGAGTCCTGAAACAACCCTGGAATAAAGCCTTTTTGTATGTAGAGCCCTCCAAAATACCAGCCGCGTTCATGTGCCACTGCTTCTCTTCTCTTACTGTAAAAAAAAAAAAAAAAAAAAAAAAGGAAGAAAAAAAAAATATTGTGCATTTTATTGAGGACAGTGTAGATGCTTTGTTGGTGAGCTGAGCTGACAAAGATGCATTTATTATCACCTCAGAGCTATAAGGAACTACAGTAATTCTGCACAACTTATGCATTCTAGTCAATCTCCTGTATTGCTTGAAAAGATGCCTTCAGTGTAATTCTTGGAGTTGTCTTTGCTTGTTGCCTAAAATGCACAGATGAAGGTGAGTTCATTCACAAATAGAATTTTAACAGCTGTAGATTTTTTTTTGTGATGAAATCTAAAATATTTGTCATTGTCCTCAGTTCATGAAGGAATAAAGTTAACCCATCACCTCCCTGTCTGGTCCTGATGACAGAAGGGAGGGATGCAGAGTGATGGGAGGTGGGGGGCGGGGGCGGCGGTGGTGTCAGGCAAGGCAGGGAGAAATTTCTTTATTTTATTTTTTATTTTTTTGTTATCAGGGGAGTGCTCAAGATAGCCTCGGTGGAGCGTTTAAAATGGATGGAGTCTTTTATGAGCAACACAAGGAGGTGTTGTCAAATTTTAGTCCAGGTTTGATTTTTGTCAGTTTCGTCATTATCACAGAGCACCGTTATCAGGCTGATTTGAAGATGAGATGGGAAAGAAAAAAAAAAAAAATCACACTGAATGTCTCCTCTGATAATTTGTCACGTTGACTTACATGATTCCAGCCATCACTCAGAAGTGAGTGCAGGTCTGCGTCTATATTCTGTTGTTAGGTGATAGATTTTGTGAGGTGGGTCATCGCTCAGTTTTAATTGACATATTATTTATAATATTTTTTACAAGTGACGTGCCAGTTAAACCTCTCGTTTGATTGAAGCTGCTTAATTTGTCATCAGCTCTATCAGCAGATCTATAATTTTTACATTTGAAAACGCATGCGAGCCAATAAAAGCATCAGTATGTAGAACAGAGGAGAGCCGGTGGTGGTGTGCAGGGAAAAAGCAACACTCTCCCATGACAACTCCAATAACCCTGTCAATACCAGAGAAGTTACTAAATTGAGTAGCATGTGTGGTTAAGGTGTCAAAACACTTTCAAAAGGTTAAACAAGTTCGATTGTAGCTCATTACGCAACCTTGAGTTTCATCTCCCACTGCACCGCACACACGTCCACACAAGCTGTTGTCTACACAGTTAATTCATATCCAGTAATGCAACCTGCACTTTCTACATACCATAATACCTTAATTAATAAGGACATTCTTGTGGAATAATTATGGATGTTGCTCATCTGACATAACATGATGTTATGAAAGATTTACACATAGAGACAGTCTAAGTCTAATGTAAACCTGTCCCCAGCGTTACATTACTCCCTGCAGAGCTGTAGTTAATTAACATTATGCCAGACTCGCATGATGGTGTCCTCCCCCAGAACAGTAAATCCTTTAAGTGAAGTTTATTGTATTGATTTTCCGTAGAAAACTTTCAGATTCTTCTGTTCCAAGTGTTCAGAACAGAAAGAAAGACAGTTTGTTCCCTTCTCCTCTTTACATTCTCTCATCTTCAATATTTCAGACCGAAGCTGGAGGGGAAAAAAAAAAAAGAAACACACACAGAGACACACAATGTGCCCTTGTGAGGGATCATACTCTTCTGAAAAACCAAACAGTCTGACAGTGTTTCCTTCATCTGGCTGCTTAATGTGCGCCACGGTAAAATAAGCCCCGGTGAGTAATCAAGGAGAAGGAGGAGTGGGCATGGAAGGGACAGGAGAGGCTGGAGAGTGGGGTAAGAAACAGGGGAGAAAGGAATGTATACAGCGCTGGGCTGGCTAAGCTGTAAAAACTGTAACCCGAGTGTCTCCGCTGGATCAGATATCAAGGAAAGTAGAGGGAAATGAAAGCAGAGGAGAGGCAGAGGCAGAGGAGGAGAGAGGGAGCAGGGGAGTGGAAAAGTGGAGACGAAGGAGGAGGCAGAGGGAAACTTGGCGTGTGGATTCGGGAATTTTATCACGGTGTACTGTGACCTGCTCTGGTTTCTGCCCGCAAGGTATCCAGTTCCCACCATCATCATTACCACAAGCCCTGCTGGCCATGTCTGGGTCGAACTGGAGGGAAACAAGGGGGAAGAGAAAATAGAAACAGGATTTAAAAATGGTTTTGTATCAGCTGCTGAAAATGTGGCAGAGAAGTGTCAGCCTGTGAGCTGCATCTGCACCGAAGGTATTGTGAGTACGTCATGAGAACACCGCTAATTATCCTGCAGATTTTACATGTAAACTTGTTAGAGGGCAGACGCTCTGTAAAAACCACCATTTTGGATTAAACTGACCGATTCCAAAGGAGAGGGTGTTTTACTGCTGATGGCTTCTTCTTCTTGATTGTGTCAGTAAATATGTTTAAACATTAATATCATACAGTTGAACCTTCACAAGACAGCAAAGGTTTCAGGAGAGGCAGAGGGATTTAAAAAAGAATGACTCCAATAGCATTCATTTGCAATACAATAAATAACCACACACTGAGGTACCAGTTTATAAAGTACATGATGTACACCTAGCTACATCCAGTGCTGATGCATGAGGAAGATTAATGAATAAGATATAGGAAGAAACCTTTAAATACGCTGCAGTCACATTCAACAGCCCTGGCATTCAAAGTGACCCTGTGGTTGGCTCAGCGTCTCTCTGACAATATGATAAGCTTCATAAACGCAGAACTTATTACAGCCCCGATGTATTAGATTGCACTGAATGAGGGTATGTACAGTAATGAAGTGGACACTCAATGTTAGAGGTGGCAAACTCCCGTCTGCTTCTCAAGGTAAAGAGCCGCTTAACGCAGCACCTCTTCTGAGAGCTACAGACACCGTATTAATAAAGCTTTAACTCAGAGGAACAAATCTGTGACACGGTGCAGACTTGTGTGAGGTGATGGCAAAAATGAAGTGTGATCTGTGTATGGCAGTGGATAAATTCATAAAATCGGGGGTTAGGTATCTCATATACAGTGACAGGATCAGCGATATAAGTAAAATTTGAAGGTAGCACAAGTACTAAACAGTCACAAAGTCAGCAAAGTGTTTCAGTAATTCCAGTTGCGGTTTCTATGTGCTGTTAACTGACATTAGTCACTAAAAGCTCCCACACTACAGATCAACTATAGCTGTAGTGACAAACCCCTGAGTGTATTGAACTGAGCAAGAGTGTGTTTTATTGCTTATGAATTCAATTTTCATTTGTAAAAGAAAGACTGTTTCTTCTGTTTTAAAAGCAGCATTTAATTATCTTGGGTCACTTCATGGCTTTTTGCAATGACTCCTCCACAGTCAGTTCTCGCCGTCTTTATTATTTATTCAGTCTGTTCACCTCCGCCGCTACTGATTTGTTGTAAGGATGCATGATATTGGATTTTTGATGATGTCTGAATTGCTGATATTTTCCAACTCGTTTTGCCTGATGAGTGCAAATATTTTTTTCGATCTAATTGCAGAGAACATCAAGCGTCGCCCGTCTTGGAATTAACACATCATTACAAAATGCAATATGAATCTTAAAGTGCTTCAACGTACATGTAAAACGTGTCATATGTATTTTTATGCAACGTTCTCAAACAAAACCGACATTATCTGTCTGTCAGTGTTGAAATTTGGTGGATGCGAATATTTCACAAGTTTTTATCGGCTGATCAAGATGACAATGCTGATATCGTTGTGCATCCTTAATTTGTTTAAACAAAAAAAGAAGACTGTTTAGAGCCCCTAAAGGCCCTAATACTGTGGCTACCTGTTAGCAGAGTGGTCAGACCACATGGGTGCTGATGCCTGATGGAAGTCCCTGATTCAGATCATGTCTGGTTGGACCATTTGCTACACATCACTCTCATATTTCCTGTCTCTGTCTACTGTCTCTAGCAAAAAGGGCCCAAAACAATAATAATGATAATAAAATACTGCAATGTGCACTGGATGCACTATCGTCATTGTTCTATTCCTAAAGTGGGATAAAAGGTTTATTCCAAGGTCGATGTCACAAAAGGGGCCACAGTCTCACTGACACTGCAACAGTTTGTCACTTTTGGGGAATCTGTGTGTCTCGTAAGTTTCAGGGATTTAAATTTTCGTCCACATTTGATGCACTATTTTACATTTTCACAGTTGAATACGACTGATAATCTGACTGATAATCTGAACTGCTATCTTTACCTCTGTGTTTGTATGTCAGGTTGGGTAGCTGGGTTCGATCCTAGTCCGGTTTAACAGTGTTGCTGAGACGACTCCTGCTGCTTTCACGTTCAGTAATCCTCTCAGAAAGATGCTCCAGATCCTAAAAGCCTGTTCTCAACCAGGTACCGTCCCCTCTGAATAGAACAAACGGGGGGGACAAAGAAGCGCGTTCGGAAGTTTTTCCTGGAGAAACACTCCATGTCAAATCTGTTATTTTTCACCAGTGGGTTAGTTTATAACAATATCCAGCAGCGGGTGGGCCCTGAGGCATTTAATCTCATTTTTTTAAAGTCAGACTTTCAAATTTATGCTGTAGAAGATAATCCACCTTGTTCATGGCAACCACAGTTAAGCTGGTCTTTAAAAGAAATAGTATCTCCAGCCAACTACCAGCAAGGCAATTTTTTTGTGCGATTTGTGCCATCCGCTTTCATTGGAAAAGGCTTTGGCGAGGCGTATTATTCTTTTGTGACACTCTTGAAATTATGAGCATGGAGTTATCCCCACAGAGCAGCCTTTCAATCCAAGTGCAATTAAAAATTATTTATTCTTCGCTAACCTTGCAGTAAATGGTCGAAGAGTAATTAATGATAGCAGAAGAGGAATTTTTGACCCATGTCTTCTACATAATATTTGTTTTCTGGCGATTATGAATGTCCTGTGCAGATTTAAGGAAAATGCAGGTAACCAGGATAATGGATTCAGGTGTTGTTTTGCAAAAGGTCACTGAGAGCTAACAGCATCTTTAGGAATGATCCCATGATTATTGAGTTCATAAAAATCTCTGCAGTATATGTCAAGATATTTTGCTCTAGACAAAAATCCTGCCCAGACAGATAGAGCAACCTCTTGGTGATGCTTTTTTTGTGAACTTTTTCTTTTTAACTTGATGCATTAAATTCTTTGGCAGCTTTGTTTATGAGCCAAACTTCCAGTTGACCTCAGTTTTGTTCGAGGCTGCTTGCGATGAATAAAGCGGATTTGGTCCGAGTTAAACCAGATAAAAAGGCCGTACATCCAGTGTAACATATAGACATCTGTAGCTGCCTGTGTGCCTCTTCCTCCTCCCCAGCAAAGCCAGAGCCTAAGTTGGTGCCTCTGCTTTGATGAGCCGCCAACAAGGATTAGATTTCCACTCTTAATAATACTCCCACTTTCTCAAAGTAGTAGGGTGACACAGAGGACAGGATGGTAGGAAGGAAAGGGAGACACAGAGAGATGCTGTGTTTTTGTCTCCGTGATGTGGTTATTTTACAGCTACATCCGTTTTACTCGGGAGTGCATTCAGGCTGGGTTATGCTCCAACTCATTTGTTCAAAAGGAGGATTTTCTCCTGGATGATTTTTTCTTCTCAAGGTTTCATCCCTGCAGTTGCGCTAATTGCTGCACTTGTGCGTGCCAACGTGTGCATGTTGAGTCTGTCAGAGCTCTGCCTCTTTTCAGCTGATTGTTATGTAAGCCGATGCCCATAAATATGACATATAGTTTTTATTATTTATATAAGACGAGCGATGATGGAGAATTATCTGCCGCTCTGTTTATATATCATGAATTGTCAAATTCGAACATTTTTATTAACTACTTAGAAAATTGTGTGGGCAGTATATTTTCCCTGAATGCAGTGTGTGGAGGGCTCAGAACCATACGTACAGTAAAGCAACACATTCCAGTCTCATACCAGAATGTGTAATAGCTGCACTGGTTCACAGAGCAAAACATATTTTTAAGAAGGCAGTGAAGTTGTGAGATGTTTTTTAGGGAATATTCTTGTGGTGGGATGATCACCTCAGCAGCCTAAAACACGGAGCATCGTGATGAGCATTTGCATGGGTGTGTTGTAACCCAAACTACAATCTTTTCCTAAACCTAAGCAAAAGCAAACAGTGAGTTAAAATGATAAAAATCTGTGATGGAAAACTGTCGAAAACAGTGACCAAAAACTATCGTGGCTAAAGGAAAGTGAAAACTGTGACTAAAAACAACAGAAACCTGCAACAGAAAACAGTGACTAAAAATAGTAGAAACCAACAATAGAAAACATAGAATAATTATTTTAAAAAAGACATTAAACAGCTGCTGAAAATGACAGAAAGCAATAATAGAAAACCGTGACAGTAACCAGTTGCAGCGACTTAAAACTAACATAAACAGCAAATGAAAATGCAGCAAAATGTAAAAATAATACTCCAGTCTCCTGGGTCAGAGTCCTGTTTTTGGTTAACAGCAGTGTGACTCTTCCAACCTCCTCGTGTGGATTTTGTTGCCCTTTTTATGGGAAAAGTGAAAAAAATTCACGAGTCAGTTGATGTAAAGCTTGCCAGTCATGACGACACGGATGCCAAGAAATGAGTAGGTTAAAACATATAATGCGTCTCAAGCTTTAACAGCCTTTGCTGTGAAACAAAAGTGTTTTGTAATGTGGGCCAATGTAGCTGTTACACATTTTGGTATGAGACATGAGGCACTAAAACAATTAGTCATTTAATCAATTAGAAAATCAACAGGAAAACAATCAGCAGCTGTTTTGCTGAGTGATTATTCATTTCAGTCATTTTTTTTTCATGTGAACACTAAAGTAAAACAATCACTGCTTTCAGCTTCTTATTTGTGTATCATTTGCTTTGTTTTCTGTGATTTCAAAATGATTATGCTTTTGGTTTTGACTGCTGGTTATACAAAACAAAACATATAAATACATCACTTTTTATTCTCCACATATTCATTGGTTAAAAGAGAAAATAATCAGCACACTAATCTGTAATAAAAAATAATAAATAGTTGCAGCTCTAATTGACTACATCCTCTTAATGTGACCCACACTAATGTGAAATCTAGAAGGTGGTAAAAAAAGAAACAAAATGGAAAGAACATGCAGCCAGAGCACAGAACGGCCAGAAAACGTGTTCACAGGGTGTCTGTACGGGTGACAACACGGTTGTGTATATAGCTGTCAGAACCTAACTTTAGCTCTGCTCAGGACGCGCTACTAAATCTGTCTTCCAGGAACCTTCAGGCAGAGAGAGCACTGCTGTCACTCATCATTGTTCAAGCAGAAGTGTTGTTACATCTGCGAACACGAGCTGTCCTCATTAACAGCCTTCACTGCTTTAACCACCATTTTTAAAACCCTCTGTGGCAAAAACATGCAGAGATTATAAGTGCTTGGATTAGACTTTAATTACTGTAAATAATCACTGCAAATCCTGTCATTGTTGAATACTGATGCTGTCTAACCTTGAAGTCCAAGGCTCCAGATGTTCGCTCTCACGCGTCTCGCGCGCCTCAAACCCTCCTGCAGATATATTACGGGCATGTTTGGCGTTTCTCGTCACCACAACAAGGTGCTTTGACTTCACCTGTCATCGACTCGAACTGTGCCCTGCACCTTTGTGCCACATTTACCCACTGACCACCCCACCACAGTGGTATTTCATAACAGACAGATCAATAGCTGCTGTCGTTCTTCATTAATAATGCCCTCCCAGCATTTAGACCATCTTCTAACCGTGGCACTGGCACTTCTGCGCGGAATAGCAGAAACTATATGCTCTGTATAAACAAAGCACACGGAGGAAAAAGTGATCCGAGAGCAGCGCTACTACTCTGAGATACAAATACGACACATCATGAATTTCTCTCCAAAATGCTTAGAAATGGAGCAAATGTGCTGACGAAGCAGGAGAAAATCTGCCTCTGTCACTCCTATGCTGTGCCACAGTGTCTCAAATATGCAAAGAGATACTTCTGCCTCAGTTTAAACAAGTGTGTGTGTGTGTTTGATTGTGTGTGTGCGTGTGTGTGGGGGCTCATTCCCACTCGTGTATCCCTGACTATTATACCACTGTAAGCAATATCCAAACTGCTCTTTGTGTTGGTGCACTGTTGATTGAATTTGTATCAAGTAATTGAGTCAGTGGACCAACCTGTTGTCTTCATGCTCAGCGTCCACCAGGCTGCAGTGTGTCGGCAGCCGTTCGAGCCATCTCTTTCTTTTCGTTTTAACAGCTGCAAAGGGCATTTTATCGTGAAAACACACCAGCCCACCTCCACGGAGACCTTGTAGATTCACTTTATTTGCTCAAATTAAATTCTGTTTTCAGGTACGGTCACTTTTCCACCCACAGGAAAACACGAATCGACACTTCAGAGCTGCCTCCAGCACTCTCTCCTGAGAAATGTGGACTTACCACAGTTTCTCTCTCGTCTCTTTGCTATGAAACATCACACGCAGCCGTAGCTGATAGACATGAACCTGCAGTGTGCAACGCATCGATACCTCATCATCCTACATGATTACTGGATGTTTAAATACCTTTCAAGTACGTTTTTCTTTCATTGAGTGCAGCTTTAAATTGGATATGAATGTGTGAGTTGTTTCTCTTTATTGCAAACCTGACATTGCTCTCAGAAGCAGTCGAGGAGATGTCAATACGTTTTGTTGCTTTGCTTTGCATAGCTAAGTATCAAAAACGAAAGAAGAGAATCTTACACCTGATAGCGGCTGCCCTTTTAATTTGTGTTTCTGTGTCAGACAACAAATGCACATAATATAAGAGTAACTATAGATCAGAGTCAGATGTGCTGGGTGGCACTGAACCACTTCAACATGATCACTCTGGCTCTGACATATCGACAGGAGCTGTTTGTAATTGACATTTAACTGCTTGATGAAGTGACTGATGAGTGACGGCTGCTGCCACGATGAGATAATGAACAGAGCAAAGTGGGATCGGCTATAAAATAATGAACCGACTCGGGTCCCGTCTATTTGAACTGGAGCAACGTGCTGCTCAGTACGTTCAGTTTGTCCTTGCAAACCTGTAATATGACTCGACAGGCTTTTGTTATGTGTTAACTGACAAGGATCCATACCTCGGTAGTCCAAATTTAAACTCAAAGTGTGTTATTGTTATGAGAAAATTGCAATGGCAATTGTCTGAAATATTTGGAAAAATCCCTTCAGAGTGCCAGTGTTCCCTCTAAGCTGATAGTTTAGTGACCTGTGACTAATATTTCATCACACAGACCAAATAATTATGGCTGATTCATCCTCAGCAACTGCCGAAGTCTGTTTCCAGAAAGAACATTTTCATCTATGTTTTAGAGTCAAATGATAGCTGAACCATTTACCATGGCTTACGGTTCAGTGAGCAGACGCTTCTGGGAATGTTCCAGCTGAGAGGTGCATGGTGATAATGGGCTGTATGCATTAGCAGGGTTATGGTTTTGTTTTGAGTACAGTGTTTATTGACTGTGTTGCGAGAGGCTGTTATGGAGGAAATACTTTAATGTTTCACCTGCGTGGAGTTTTATAAATTCACATTCTCATACCTGCGCTCGCTGTCTGCATAACATTCTGCACTGCCGTGCTGCTGGAGACTGTGAAGACTTTCCTGCTTTGCTGGAAGCAACTTGAGTGGCACTCTGTCACAACACATGGCATATATTGTTTACTGGACCGTGACATTTCCTTTAAGTTTCCCTCCAGTGAAAATCAAGTTTTTAACCTTGTTAACATGTCCATATACTGTTTTTTTTTTTTATATGCCGGGTGACACATCACGAGTGACATAAGCAGTCGATGCCATAGCTGAGCATTTCCACCTTGCAACAACATTGTACTGATGGCAATCTTCTGGGGTTTAACATGTAACAAACCTCATGAATCTATCCTGTCAACTTGCAGAGTTGGATTTTCTGTATTGTGCTCCTCTTCAGAGCAGCTGTAGATGAGCTGGTGTGCTCAAGCTGCAGTGAGCAGCGGAGGGGAACCAATGGTGTAGTTACATCTAAGCCATTATTAATCAGGAAGGGAGTTTTTTTTTGTGGCAAAAAAAATCTTATTATGTAACTTTGAAACACAGAGATGGGTTTTTAGGGGTTTTATCAGCACCCAGAGATGGACTTGAACTGTGAATGATTATTTACTGATCAGTGACAAACTGTAATGTTAACTGACTCTGTGTTTTTACTGCATTGTGAATCACTGTGATGTGTTCTTGATATCCACAAATTTACTCTTAGTTGTGTCGTGGATCCATCTTAATATTTACCATTTAAATATTAAAAATCACTTAGAGTAACAGTCTGGCATTCTGAAAAATATTCGTCTCCTCTGTCTTGCCAAGAGTCGATGAGAATGTCAATGTTACACTTGCGTTTGTACAAATATGAAGCTAAAGCCAGAAGGAGATTAGCTTAGGTAAGCATTAGGGTGGGAAACAGGAGCAAAGAGGAAGCCAATAACAAAATCCACCTACCGGTTCCTCTAAAAGTCACTAATCACTACAGCAAGTCTGTTTATTTTTTTTATCGGTGCAAAAGTGTGTGTGTGTCAGTGTGTTATTGCTAAAAACATCTCCTGGCAGCAGCTTTACATGGAAGGCACAGATGTAAAACTGGTATTGAACGTCTCATCCATGGCTCAGCAGGAGAGGGCAGCTTCTTCTAGAATACTGAACATTTGATCATTTGATCAGTCCAAAAAAAGAAGGAAGCCACTGGAATTTATTCAGAGCTCTAGTGGAGATCACAAAGTTTCCAAAGACACTAAATATGCCCGGTTGATTTTTATGTAAATGTGTACAAAATAATGCAAAAGACACTGAACATATTTTAATTTGATTAAATACTGCATCTATAAGTTACATGGAATGAATATTTTTTTCACTCAATGTGGGATAAGGTGGTTTAAAAAAATGTTAAAGCTACATAAAAGGAAACCAAAATGAAAGAACTCTGAGGTAACTGAGAATGAAAACTTCTACCATAAAGTAAATACATCAAAATGAGTTATTAGAGGTAAATACACTATCTCAGCTCCAACCATACGACATATTATAGTTCGACAACAGCCCTGACACAAAAATATGGATAATCTTCTGTGTGTTGTAGGTTTCCTGAGCATGGATGAATCAGTGTCTGGCCCTGTGCTATTTCAGTGATGCAGAGAAAACATTTTCATCCAATCTGTAAGAAAGAGTTGAAGATTGAAAATGCCAGCATCAAAGAGCCATGCATCAATGCCTTATCTGTGCTGTTACTGTCTTTACTGTGCTGTGGTTACTGTTTTACTGTAATGTGATACATTTTCTGTGTGGGTTAGTGTGCTGTGATGGGGTTCCCGTTCTCTTTATTACACTCTGATAAGATCCTCCTCTTTTATTGTGCTGTGATAGGGGCCATTAGTTCAGCTGGATGCACACTGCAGCGTTTGGACAGGAGTTCGCCCCAATTAGGTTGACCCGTACTTATGAAGAAGACCTGGAGGGAAAAACCTACATTGTGGATTTTCTCTGAGAACAGCTTTAAATTTTGAATGGGATCACAATTTCTTTGCCTAATTAGTTGAAGAAATGTGTTATTGTGGACAAAACTAAAGAGCTAGTCAAGGTCTCAGGAGAGGCACAACAAATTCAACAAAATACCAGAATTTTGCATTAGCTTTTGTACCAAGTGACCTCAAACCTCATTTATCTTCATTCTGCTCCAAATTTTAACATATTACCTTGGGTAACATTAATATTTCATGTGATTTTTTCAAAAGTTACTCACCTTTAACTAGGTACGATTTGACTTTTACTACATCACTGCTCATTAGTATTGTAAGCCCGTCTGCCGCGACGCTCTGTGTATTAATGTCAACATTAAAGCAGATTACACTGTTATTTTTCAGCCTGACTGATTTCTGTATGTGGAGCTTTGTCGTGGGTCTCACCAGCCTTCTGTTTGTGTTGCAGAGTTTTGCAGAGAACACCATGAATGAGTTGCTGGGCTGGTACGGCTACGACAAGGTGGAGCTGAGAGACTCTGACAACCTGGAGATCGGGGAGACGCCACAGCACATCTCTGTCCTCAAAGGTACAGGAATCTAACATACAGCATGCCATTTTGGTGCTGCTTCTTCTTCCAAAGCACCGTACAGTGAACTGTGTTCAATGCCTGACTGCCTGGTCTGCTTCATTATCAATCATGTGATCATTAAAGGCTAATGACACTTGTGTACATGTTAACTGCTCATGAAAGGATCATCAAACATGACAAATGCATGTCAGGAGTATGTTGACATGTGACTGTTGCACCACTGATTCAGATTCTCACTGTGAGTAGAGGAGTGTTCTACATACCTATACTTCCAAAGTTATTAATCACAGTTTTTAATCACATTAGCAGATGTATGTATGTTTGTGTTTGTCCTCATTTTTCTTAATATTTTCAAGAGTGTGGAGCTCAGTTGGAAAATTCCGTAAAACCAAATGAAGTTAGCACATTAAACAGTTGCCTCCATGACACATGAAGCAACGTTTAAATTCATTTTGAGTCTTCTGGTGTCTTCCTGACAAATCTAAGCTCAATGTTGTCTCTAAGATGCTCTATGAGTCCACCACCTTGCTGCTAACTTAGTCTGTCCAGGTTATGTAAAGTGAGATCATTAGAGGTTTTTCTCTGAAAACAGTTGCTTTCTGCAGCCAAAACAATCCTAATACATACCTAATACATTAAAGTGTCATCTTTGCAATCAAAACAAAGAGCTGATAGATGCTTAAGGAGAAGAAGCTGAGGGGAACTGCAGACATCTGATAATTCTGTGTGACTACATGTAGTTATGTTTACATCACATGTAGTTGTTTGGTTGTTCACCAATGTGAAATTATTAATTGATTGATCTTATTGAGATGTGACAGACAAATACCGAAGATTTCAAAGTGCGTTTGAAGGGGATTAACAGACATTTTTAAATCCCACCTTCAAAAAACAGACATGTTTTCTACATTTTCGGGATGTTAGGATCTCACATTATGGCAGGATTTTCAGTGTGTGCTGCTCATCAGTTGGGCAGTAAATGCTTTATTTTGCTTGATTTTTTTTTTCCGTCTAGAAAACTCGTTGCCAAAAATCCCAGCTTCAACAGAGAACAGCGAAGGCTCTCCTGATCGAGCCAACAGCTCGCAGTCCTTGCCAGGATCCAGGAACGGAGTCACAGAGCCCTCCACCACGCCGTCCACCTCCACGCCCAGCACCAAGGAGCATGGCAACCTGCCCATCATGGTCCCCATGATCCCCCCACCGCTGATCAAGCCCCCTGCAGGTAGAGAGCACTGATGCCTTTTTGGAGAGATTAGTGTAGGAGATTAATTGATAAGTAGTTTAGGCTTATACATATCCTTTTTTTTTTTTTTGTTAAGAAAACACTTAAACATGATGACTGCCAGAAAAAAAAAAAACAGTATCAAAATGTGCTCAAATGGGCAATCCAGCCTCCCTCTGAGCTGGTGTATACAGTTACAGCTGTTTTAGGCTTTTATGTTACCAACAAGGTTACATTTTAAATTTCCCTAAAAGATCAAGGTCATTTTCAGCCAGCACTGATTGCTGATGTATTCACCCAAATGCCTAACTACACACACACACACACACACACACACACACACGGATACTTATTTCTCCAGTCAGAAAGAAGAAATGTCATAGATTTCATCCACAGCTGTTCTCCAAACAGATTACTCTGCATTGAAGATACAAACCTACTTGCTGATTCTCCGGCACTTTGCATGAAAACTAAATGTTTATGCAGTGTTGAAAGTTTTGGGTCTTTGCAACGGCCAGAAAGCCTCTGTATCAGGCAGGGACAGGAGACTAATGAGCTAGCTACCTGCTGTACACCTTGTTTTTCTCCACCTGCCCAAGTGTCAATATTACCCCATCAACTCTCTGAGGAAATGTCCGTGTTCCTCGGCCAGACAGAGGGCTTCATTATCCCTTGCGTCTGCTGTGGACAGGAGGCTGGTACGCCCCGGCGGAGGGAGCGAGCCGCCTTGGCATCGCCCAAGAGGAGTCCCCACTGGCCCTGCCTAGGCGGGGAAACAGATGGCGCGGTCCCACTTAAAGCCCAGCACCAACTAACCAACCGGCCGACACCTCCTTCAACTCGTTCCCCCTCACCCCCACCTCCACACATACGCTGAATTATTCATGTGCCCCCGCAAAAACCGACAAAGGACCTTTTGAGGTGCAGGTACGGCGAACGACGGTGGCATTTAGTACGGAGGCTGCATAATTACTGGCATGTTTTTTCCCCCCCCTCATGCAGATGTGAGTGTTTGGAGATGAGCTTGTTAGGAGGTGCCAGGATGTGGGAAGGCAAAAACAACTCCACCTCAAGATGTCTCTTTGTATGAAAACGTTGAGATATTGTGAAAGATGTTGTGATTTCATATTGGCCTTCGATCCTGTTTATTATGCTGTGGTGCATGCATTTTTTCCAGCAATGCACAAACCCTGATCCACCCACCCAGTCAGCTTAGAATTAAGCTATTTCTTGTTTTTCTCTTATCACTGCAGTGGGCAGTGGCAGACACAAAAAGGCAGAGAGACTATGGGAATGAGACAGATCAGAGGGGAAGGAAAGACATAAAATATGCATGTTGGGTCCACTGTGCTGTCTTTAGGGCCCCAGGGAGTTATTCCCTTAATTGTGAGTTAGTCTTTACTTAAAATCTGATGGCCCTGTAGATCCATTAAGCTCCACAAGAGGTGAAAAGCCTGGCCAGCGTGCGATAAGGAGGTGAACGGAGGTGAAAGACTAATGGGCCTGCGTTTTTTCACCCTCACACCCGCGTATGGTCATAATGTGATAATTGGGAGATACTGGAGGGAATCTCGGAGGATCTCTCTCATTTCAACAGCGACGGCACTAAAAGCCCGCAGCTCATCATCAGCAGTCACAGTTTACCACAGAAGAGGCATTTCACTGTCACCGAGGGGCTGTTAAAATAATTTGTTGCCCACACTGACCACACAGCAACACTGCAGCTACATACAGTACATTTAGATGAAAGGTTAAACACGGGGCTGGATGTGCTGTTGTCAAAAACATGTTTTTGTGAGAATAGAGAGCAATGTAAGGGGGTCAGCTGCAGATTCACTTAGAAATTTTGTTGATGCTTAACACAAATCTTAAGAGACGGACAAGATCTGAGTGTTCTCTTTTTGTCTCTCAAATTCATAGTTTCGAATGCTTTCTCTCGGACTTTGTAAGCTGAACTTATTCCTGCCCTCCTACACAAGTCAAAGCCGCATTATCAGAGACACACACTTGCACAGAACTGAAAAAATATACTTACTGATAACTTGCTGCAGTCCACCTTTACTGCCAGAGCCCTGCAGCTAAAACACCCATTAACATGCAAATATGCACTCACAAACTCACAAAGCCAAACACTCCTGTAACAACCACTATTTGTCAGTTTGGTCTCTTGTATTTTCCTTTTTCATACTTTCATTTTATGTACTAACATCAGTTAACAGACTAACCGTCAGCATACAATTTAATGTATTCTGAACATCCTATAGATCTAATTTTTGTAAATTTACTATAACCTATTTTAAGTGAACTCCATCGTAAGCACTGCCTTGTTTTTAATGTGAATATTTGTTTGTCACTTTGACTGTCCTTGTGGGCTGCCTGCTGCATTTGTTTATGTATTTATTTTCTTTTTGGTTCTTTTCCCTCATGTATTTTAATTTTCTTCTCTTTCTTCCCTCTCTCTGCCCTGAGAGTGCCCTCATCATGAATAATTTGGGAATATATAAAAAAATTAAAGTGCGGTTTCACATTAAGTTTAGTGCTGGAGATCAGAGCAGTGTAAAAGGGAACAGGGCTCTTCCTAAAAAATTCTCTCAATAAATGCACTGTCTTGATAAACAAACCGCACCTAACTGACAATTTTGTTGGCACAAATTGCGAGTATAATTTCTACAGGAAACCGCACCTTCTGTCAGCGACTCCTGTGTCATCTTCAGCATCATCAGAGCGCATACTTGCATCCACTTCAGGCTCTCTAATACCCACAGAGCACAGCCACAAACAGGCTTTTTCCCATGTCCCAGGCTCATCCTGTTTGCCTACATTTACTCATGGCAGGGCTTCATTATAAATCCTACAGCGGTTTTGTGGCTTGAATCTTGAAAAGATTTAACCAGCCCAGCAGCTGGGCTTAATCAGGGGAATTAATGCCTTTTGGTCCGTGTGTGTAATACATCTAGTTACTGCATGCTTATTCTCTGCTATAGATTTTTTAATTTCTAAACCAACAGCATATATTGTAATCAGAAAGGGTAAGGCATTTACCACAGGCTCAATTTTGGCCGTGCTGTAAGCAGAAATGAAATTAATCTTAAAAAAACAGACTATAAATGTAGAGTGATCCTTCTCTTGGCCCTGACTGTGCAGAATGAAGGCCTGCGGTGTAAAGCACTACATCCTCACTATTGTGTTTTTTTTTTTTTTGTCTTCAGATGACGATGCATCCAATGTGCAGATCATGTGCGCCTGGTGCCAGAAGGTCGGCGTCAAACGCTATTCTCTGAGCATGGGGAGCGAGCTGAAGAGCTTCTGCAGTGAGAAGTGCTTCGCCGCCTGCCGCAGAGCCTATTTCAAGAGAAACAAGGTAAAATCCCTTCCTTCTCATCAGCTGGACTCTTTGAAATGCGATATTTTAGAGACTGCAAGCAGATTGTGTCCCAAATCTACGGGCAACCACATGTCGTCATCATCATCAATGAGGCCCATAGGAAGATATAATATTCACACTTCCAAAAATCTACTAAACCAGCATGAAATAAATTTAGATTTAGTAAGACCCTTGTGACCAAGAAGTGAATGACTGCTGGGCATAGGATGAAATAGCTGAAAAGCTTCTAATGTTTAAAGAAATTGTTCAACAGTTTGGGAAATACGCAACAATACTCACATCTGTGTGGTCGGCAGCTTGAGCTACAAGACAGCTACCCAATGACATGATACCATGGAATTGCTTATAAATAGCATGCAACTTAAGACACATTTCTTGTGTCATGTCTACACTTTTTAAGCTTTTAACATGTTATTTTGCTGTTTTAATGTACTACATAAAATGATTAAGACTGGAGGTAAAGCATAAGTTAAAGGAGACATTCGTCGGCACTTCATTGATGCGCCAAATGCCAAAAAAATTAATTCCAGTCGCATACAAACTGACAACATGCTATTCACGCGCCTTTACCAGGCTGCTCTCCAAAGTTCAGATATCTTACCTCTGGTTCACTTTTTACAACACAAAAAGCAGTGTGAAAATGGTTAAATGAGCATGTTTCCCAAAATGTCAAACGATTTCTTTAAGTTCGGGGAAAGTAAATAACTCTGCTTAACACGGAGTTGAGTGAGCTAACAACTTTGGTTATTTGCTGGCTCATGTTTAGGCAACTCACACAGTCTGGTTCAGTTGTACTCATGGTTAGTAGGTAAAATATTTGTTCTGACTTAACACAACTTAACACATGGTACAAAAATTGGTTTGCGTGAGTTGGAAAATTGAGCTCAGGTTTTTTGCTATGAGGACAAATATCCCAAGGAGAATGTTTTGAGTGAACTGATGCTCGGCTAAACACTTCAGAACTCCTGTTTTTTTTTTTTTTAAAACAACTAAAATAAACTATATATATATATATATATGCACTTTTAGAAAACTAAAAGATTTAGCACACCAACCAGCTACAATGTTACCACTAGCCAATAGCTACCTATAGCCAGCTTGATACTATAGTGTTTTTGCTAATGCTAATGCTATTTACATGCAAAACTGGTTAATTTATTTTGCACTGTTTATTTGTATATTAAAAGTGCACAAATGATCTATGTCTACTTAATTCTGTTGAGATATAAGTAATATTCAGAGGTCATTGTGCGTTTTATTGTCAAAAGCAGAGAATTAGCAATATGGCTGCCATAAAATGTAGCATCATCTGGAAGCCTTTTAAAAACATGCACCATTTCCTGTTTCTGACAGGGCTAAATGAAATTTTCATGACTTTTTAATAGTCTTTGTACTGTGAGAAGGGACTTTATCTGTTGTAGCTTCAGGAAATATCACCCCAAATTCTGACTCGTAACATCAAAAGGTCATTTCACTAATAACTCTATCATTACCGTTCAGGTTTGGCTTGAATACAAAATGGATAATAGCTGCATAATACTTTAATCCAAAAGACATTAGAAAATCATGAATTTTACCTCAAAGACACATTAGGGCGAGCGACTTCAAAATGCTCACTGTGGTGCGTAAGACGCAAGACAGCAAAATATAAAAGTGGTTATTGTGTTCTCATTTCCCCCCAGTGACTGTAGTTAAACAATCTCCTTTCTCTCTTGTACCAAAGCTGGGATATATAAGGAATTACGCCGTGAGTATGACGTGTTTTACTCTCCTGCTTGTCTGTCCTGAAGTCAGTTATTCATCCAAACATAATCACTTTTCAAGCACTGCACTGAAGCAGGAACCAGAGAGGCGTGCACTTAGAGTATGTCTGTTCATTTCAGTTAGTGAAATCCAATCCCTTTTTTTTCTGACACTTTTTTTCCCAAAGCATGAGAATCAAGCTGAACCTTGCGTCTATTGTACTGTTGCTCATAGTATGTTTTTCATTTTCTACCTTAACATTTTAGCTCATTTACCTTTATAGCAACTTCGTAGCTTTCATTGTTCTAAATGTTGAAAGGATGACAAATGATCTGGTGATGTCGAGGAAACCTCCGAGGAGAACATGTGACAGTTGCGAGAGCTGCAGAGCTTTATATGTATCAGATCAAAATGCAGCTTTTGAACTGGTTTTATTTTGATCTTTGAGCTCCAGAGGAGGTCCGAAAAAAAGCAGATACAGGTCTTTGCCATTTGGCACGCGGTAAAGTTGACAAGGCCGCCGCATATCAATCAGAAATCAATCAAGAAAGCTGTGAACATGACATCAAATAAAACGCTATTGTAAAGAAAACCCCATGCTCTAGATCTGTAGGCTCTGTTTAAAACTAAACAGAAATAAAAGGCAGTGCATGTACACAAAGGCAGTCAGCTTAAAAATATATATCCTATGATTATAAGACTACTCTCCTGGACATTGTGTAGAGTATATTTTTTAGTTTTTCAAATTAAGTTCTAGCCTAATTAGCACTACATTTAATTTTGACCTTATAATTAATGTGTTTCTGTCTATAGTGGAGCAACAACATATCTTGAAGAGTGGTGAGAACAGAACACAGAGAAAGAAGTCTCTCCCTGCTCTCTCCATTAACCTGCCCCACACTCTTGACAGAAATTTCAAAGCATCTCATCTCAGTGTGTCGACAGCTGCTCGTGCAAGCAACAGTTGTAGAAAAGTTCAAACTTTCAAATCCAAAGTGACAGAAGGGGTAATATTAGTCTTAGAGAAAATCTGACACAGAAACAGTCGACCTATTGTTTTGCTGTTACTTCAGCATAACCTACATTATAATACCCCTATTTCCAAAATACCTTAATAATGCACATTCCAACTGATTCATTACAGGATGATTCATTAATGCAATCAGTCTGCTGCTTTTTCAGAACTACTTCATGAGCTAAATTGCTTGATGCAATAATATTTAATTAAGTGTTCCACTTCACGATTTGCCCAACAAAGCATGTTAGCTGGTGCTGATTAGTGGCCTGTTGAAAATAAAGACATAATTGTATGGGGGTGAAAAAAGCCTTCCATAACTTCTTGTAAAGCTGTATATATTGTTTGCAAGGTCCATGTACTGAAACCAGAAAATTAAACTTCACCGTAAAAATACATACCATTACAACAGCTCTCTTTATTTCAATGTGGGATTTTAATGTTTTCTTATCTCATATAAGAGAAAACAGAACATTTTTAGCTTCCAATACACAATTTAAAAATGTATATATTTGGCATTTCTATATGCATTAAAGCTGCATAGATCGAGAACTATCTCTCTTTTTATTTCAAGAGAAATATTTTGGCATTTTTTTGACAGTTTGTTTGCAGAAGAACTCAGCAAACCAACCAGCAACTGTGTTGTTATTAGAAACTTTCTTTACATAGCTCCTTTCAAATTGGAGCTACAAGGTGCTTTCCAAACCCCCTCCCCAAAAAGAAGACCAGATAGTTAGTCAAGACTTATTTTTTGTCAAAACTGCATGTCAGACTATTAGACAGTGGGAAACGCCCCTCCACCCACAGGTAGTTCTGACATTTGCTTCAGCATTCATGACCATTTTTTGTTGTAGTTGACTAGAATCCTATTTCTCTCTTTTTTAATTGTCACTCATACACGTGGCACTCATTTTGTCTGCAGCCCAATGCAACACTATCGATGTCTCCCTGGAGAGGTTGCTTAAAAATATCCACCATAATAACTGTTTAAAAAAAAACAACACTCAAATTGTCCATTATCCCCGCTATCACTTTTTCACTTATTGCTGTAGGTGTGTCGACGCTCGCAAGCTAATGAGCAGCTTTAAACTTGATTCACGGGATGTTGTGCCAAGCAACACTTGGATTTTCTTTTTTTTATGAAAATCTTTAGACCAAGGACACAGAAAAGAGGGATCCCAGACTGTACAACAACGATCTTTGCCTATGTATCTAATACAGGTGAAAGCCCACTACTGGATTGCTTTTTTTTGTCACAATTTTAGCAAAATGTAGCTCCTAAGGGTGAACCATCTGGAGAAAATAATTGCATTGCATTTTCAGACAGAAATTGCAGCTGTGATTGCATTTGTGACATCATTTTTTTAAAGTCTAGCAAAACATTCACTGTGTAATAGATTCAAAACATGTAATAGATCATTACCACATGAGACACCATCAAAAGTATGATGGGATGAACATGTAGAATCATTGACACGACTGTTTAGACTCTGGGTCAGACATGTTGTATAGCATATATCCTAAACTGCAGTCTTTGAGATTTGCTAATTGCACAGCTTCAAATTGCAGTTTCAATTTTAAAATTAATTGTTCAGTCTCTACAGGGTATGACCCCATTTGCATAAATGTAATTTTAAAAATTACTTTTTACCCCTTTCCTGCCTCCTGGAATCCCAGAATGCCTTGTAAAGTGATTTGCTCGTGTCCCACAGAAAATGGGGGCAAACTAGACATAGTTCCCGCTCACTTGAATGAAAAATTCTTGCATATGAGCTAACCAGTTTTTTTTTTATCATCCGGGTTTGCTTGTATTGCGGCCCCCCCCCTGGACACGCACATTGGTGTTTCCCTGCTAGCCTCACCTAGAGGTTCCTGCTTGGCCCATAGGCTTTATTTTGTGACGATGACAGCAAAATAAAACTCAGGTTTTTAAATAGGACACTTTCATGGATTCAAAATGTATAATATGAAGTGTAAAAACCAGTATTGTTTGCAGTAGAAGGTGAACTTTCAACAATTTCTTTTATAATGGTGATAGAGGTGGAACATGCTTTTCTGGATGCAGGAGATTTATTTATTCATTTTTTTTTTTTTTTTGCTGTCCCTCTGTCTCTTAAAATGTGTTCATTCAGATGAAATATTGATGGATTTGATTTGACTGCACATCTTAAAAACCAGTTCTAGGCTACCATAACCTGACCCTTACAATCTGACTAGCAACTTGCCAGCTACTTTCAATGCAAACCTCCACTTTTATATGTTTAGCCTGGGAATGAGCCTGACTTGTTTAGCTATTAGCTTTGCTTAGCTATAATATATATACTATAATGGTCCAGCAAAGACACACAAAAAATACATCATTTAAAACAACACAATTAAAATTTGTAAATGCAATTACAAGAATCACACAATCCAGTCGGTCAATCTTAGTTGCTCACATTGTAAAATCCAGCCAGCCTTCTCTGTGATGTTTTTTTTATTGGCCATTCCTATTACACTAGTGTCTCAGCACTGATATCCACAGAATTTATGGATATTTTCAAATCCAGTGTATGACAGTTTTAGGGTTTTGGGCTGCATAAACTTTACTGGTATTATACTTTCAGCAGAACAGAAATGTACAAATACAGTCAGAACATATCGGAACACATCACACATAGTTTAAATAAATACTGGGATTTACATACGCACAGTCCTGTTATTAGCCAGTCAGACATGTTGAATGTTTCTCCCATCCATCGGCAGAATGCACATGTTCAAACAGCACAAACACAGGAAAGGCCTGGCTCTGCCACAGCGGCTCAGATTCTATATTTTGTCTGGCGCTCGTACATTCATGCAGGCCATTTGTGTAAACGATACCCACATGTTTCTTTTCTCATGCACCCACAAGGTTGGCCACAACAACACAGCCTTCAGGCTTTTTTTTTTTCCAGCTGAAAAAAAAAAATTGTCATGGCTGGAAAAAAAAAAAAAAGTATCCCATGTCTGTGTGTTGCTGTGGATAGAGGAGAGGAGACGTGGGGGAGGAGAGGGGATGTAGGGGGTGGGCAACGGTTCTGGCATTATGTTGCATGAAATATCTTCAGCTGCCTCATCCATGAAACCCAATCCCCTCCTAGGGTGACTATGGCTGCTACTTTCTCACATCTCTGCATAACTTCACATTATGTAGTGCTTGTTTGTGTGTGGCGAAAGATGATTGATAGTTTAACTCGGGCTAATTACTTATGTGCCTGTTTACTGTGTGCCGTAAGCTCCTGGATTAGTTTGTATGGAAGGTGCTGCTTCCTCACTGCTCGCTCTACTCAATTATTCTGTCTGTCACTTCACTCCTGCCTGCTCACTTTCATTCTCTTTTTGACTGTCCACTATTGATTCAGAGACACAGCTTGGCTCTTTTTTTTTTTTTTTCTTGTTTTGTAATGCACTGCAGCTCAGCACCCCTGTGTGAGCATTGTGCTGGTTTGCATGGTGTACACTGCAAAAAGCCAATTTGAGTGGAAAGATACCAACAGAAGGGAAAGTTCACCGAGAATTTTCAGCTCCGATCTTGGACAGTTTGGAGGATTAAAGGCGTGAAGTTGAATTTAGGGAGGAGTTTAGCTTTCAGCTGGTAGGTAAAAGCTGCTCAACTGTCACGCTTTTACATGCAGCCGTGCGGTTTCCCCCCTTTATCTAACACCCACACATACACTGATAAACATGCTTGCTCATTGGACACAGTGCCAAGATTAAGTTAGGCAATTAGCGGTGATGAATTACCCTCTGTGAGTGTGAAGCATGGCGAAAGAAAGGTGCAGGTTAGAGTAGGCTCCGCTTTCTCATTAAGTCAGTCAGCTCTATGTTCCTCACATGAAACATATCATCCACATATCATTTAGGGTTGGATTTTAAATGCTGCATGCAGGAAACTGTAACAAATGCACTGCTGTGACATCAACTGTGATGAAATGTTGCTTGTTGCTGTTGCAATAGCTCCAACAATCTGCTTTTCTCAGCAGCTGGGGTTGAGTTCGAGAGTTTTCAGGTTTGAATTCCTCAGAAAAGCCACCGATTGGTATAGATTGTTATGCTGTGTTTAAAAAGTAGCTATAAGGTTATGTCATCTGAAGGGTGATTAATATTATTTATTAGTGCAAACTTGTAATACAGGATCACATTCGGTCTTTTAACGTATATGCAGTTCCAATTATTGTACAAAAAAGGCAAAGTTGCACGCATATGGGTCACAACATTCGAAAAAGCACGAAGCAAGGTAGAGAGGAGACTGCAGTTTGTGTTATGCAGGTCGTTTCTGCCGCAGCACAAGGCTTTTTGTTCACACCATGAAATTCCCCCCCGGAGACCCCAGAACTCCATCAGTGTCTTTCCCCGGGAGCTCCCTCCAGGCGCGAGGGGGCAGAGTGCCGCTTCATGTCAGCCCAGAAATGTCACATCACCTCCAATACACACACGTCTGCTCCCTCACACACTCAGCGCCGTGGTTGCCTCCCTGGTCCTGAGCACAATTTACTTTGCATCTCCATCGGCTACCAAGGAGAGCACGCACGCAAAGTGAATAAGAGAGACAAGGATGTCTGAGCATGCTTGTGTGTGTGTGTATAGCTGTGAGAGGTGTGTACATGAATGCAGCTCCTTGTGGAAATTTTGTGTGCGTGATGAAGTGTGTAAAGTGTCTGCATATTGCAGCTCAGACTCACTGGTGGTTAGGAAGCCTTAAGGCCTGCCTGACACAGCTTCAGGGCACAGAGAGGAAGGTGATTATCTCATAGCTGCCAGCCATTCAGCTCAAATAAAGACAAAGTAACTCCGACTAACTAGGCGTCGAAACTGTATAAATGAAGCACATGAACTCGCGTGCCTTTTTGTCATTTCCTAAACTTGTACTGCAGGTGTTATAAACTCCACTCGCACGGAAATGCAGTAAAAATGCATTTCATTTCTTTATTTGCAGGCACATTTCACATTACACATTTTAGGTGTATTGTTATAATGGTACTAAGCAAGAAAATGCTCTTCGCAACCTTGTAAAGTTCCAAGAGCAACTCCGCAATCCACAATTTACAGTCAGTGTGCCAAGGAGATGTTATTCTCAAGGCAGTTACATGGAGAATAGCATTTGCTGCACTCTTTAAAAAGAGATTTAGTACAAGAAAATTGGCCTGCATCATTCTTTGTGTAATAAAAGTAAAATTTAGAGATGCCGGCCACAGTAATACGCTCAAATAGATACATAGATCAATATGTTGCAGTACAGCAAGTATTAAATTTTTAAACAGCTGAAGTGCTTATCCTGTTCTGTATTTTTTTTTACTACTAGTCCTTACCAGACAACCTTCGACAAGCACTAGTTTTGTGTGTGCACATGCAAAAATGTAAGTGCAATGATCAGAGGCTCTAGACATATTCCTTTGCCTGTGGTAGTAAATCTATACGGTGCAGTGCAAACAGAAGTGAACTGGTGTTGCGGTGGCTTTCCAAGACATGAAAAGTAGACACAAACTTGTCGTTTTTTTTTTTTTTTGGAAGACTGCATTTTCTTGCTTGTTATTTGCATAGTGCCAGGACTGCACCTTCATTTAAGGATTTGGGATGAGCTCTAGTGCGCTCGGCTGTGTTTGTCTTTGGATTTGGAAAAGCCTGCCTATGAGCATCTTTCTTTGGGAAGCACAGCTCTTTTGGCAGGTGACGGGCACACACACCTGGACGTGTATGCATGCCCAGATGGAAGCTAGCGCGGTGGCAGCTGGCGTGACGTCCCCTCAGGACACTGAAGTTGCCAGAGGGGAGCGAGGCGGACGATGTCCTGCGCTGTCGTTCTTATAAGGAACTTCAGCTGGGTGGCAGCTGCAGTTTGCTGGCATGATGGAGCAGCAGTAAGGAAGCAAAAAAAACACCTTTAAATAAAAAAGACACGTGGCTCTGACACCGCATTTTCCCTGCTGTCCTGAGGGGAACAATGATTGACTTAGATTTAAAAAAAAGACATTTTTACACCATTTTCAGAGGCTGAATCGACAGAATATAATCTATCTATCTATCTATCTATCTATCTATCTATCTATCTATCTATCTATCTATCTATCTATCTATCTATCTATCTATCTATCTACTCCTTTATCTGTGTGTGGCTCCCTGTGTGCGCCTCACGCCTCGTTCACAGTGCCAACACCTCATTAGTACAATATGCAAATGAACTGGCACAGGGCCAGAGGGTCAGAGCACAAACTGGAGACAGAATAATAGCACAATGGTGCATCTTTTTGTGTGTGTGTGTCAGAGAGAGAGAGGAAGTGTGTGTGTGCGTGTCCTCAAATGCCTGCCCAGATTATGTGCGTTTACCTGTCTTTGAGAGTGTCCGTGTGATGCGTCCGCGCCCATACTGTGGAGACTCGGTGCATATGTGGGTCAGCCTACATCTACTGTTCAGTTAGTGCACTGACAGCTCCTAATTAACCATGACCCCATAATCTGTGCTTTTATTTTCTCCAACCTTCTGTGACAAAGTTAAAAAAAATCTCACACGTTACATTGTAAACTGTCGCAGAACAATGTTTTCTGTCAAATTCTTGCACTGTATCGTTTCCGGTACAAATAGCAGCACGCTTCATGAGACACAAGACAGCAATATTTGATTTATGCCACACTTGGAATGGGAAACCCTACCTGGAGGTGAGGGAAGCAGATGGAAGCAGAGGCAAACTCAATCAGTTTTTGGACAAAAAATGTAAAATATACGCCAGAGTTGCCCTTCGGTATCATCTAGAGATGAACAGAGCTGGAGGCCAAATTACCCATGACAAATCAAAGGTTGCAGGGAGCAATTTAAAGGGAACATAATATGAACGAGAGCTGCTCAGACCAGTGGTTCACCTGTCAGCAGTATAGGCTCAGTTTGACACGTCGGCTTCGGGGCTGCGAACGGCATGATGAACATGTATAATTGAGGTTAAATCTCCATTTCTGATAACAGTGGCTCAGTGCCCCGTGGCTGTAAAATATGAACTAATTATATCACACTGAGGTCTATATTATATAAAAGTGCATTTCATTTAATGAAACACAATGGAGCAATTTGGCATTGTGCCAGACAAAGCTTCTCCAATAACTTCTTTGTAACAAAATTGCCCACACCTGGCATAACTGCAGTGACTGCTTCAGTTTTCACACTGTGCATAATGAGTGACTCAGAGTGCAGGAGACGGTGGCCTCTTTTGCACATGGTGTTGAAAGAAGTTTGGTGTTTGTTAGCACAACCATGGAAAAGAAACTCACAATGGGCACTATTTTAGGCAAATCAATCCTATCAAATCATATTAACAGACATAATGTAACAGGTATAAAATGTATTATGTGACAGTAAATGTGTTTAATAACTAATAACAGGTAACATGTTTTGGGCCCTCCTCTCCTGTACCATGTTTAGTAATGGTGACACTCGGCAACAATTTCATCCAAAGCAACCACTGCAAATTTATACTCACTTTGTAAAATTTAAACACTCCCCTCTTTTGCTGAGAATTTAGTCACCCTGTTGAGACTGTGATAAGCCTGCTTGACTTAACTTGTCAGAATTATGAGCAAACGAGTAAAATGTGTTGCTAGCCTTTTGTGACACTGTTCAAAACTACAATAAAAAGTGCATTTTAATGCACAAAGGGACTGATATTAATAGCTAGTGTAATGCCCGTGTGACCAGATTGTAGTCGACTGAAATCCGTCTCACTCTTTGGCCAGCTTTCTTGCACGAGTTCGTGTGGGACAACCTTCACCTTTAAATGCTGATAAGCCAGCCTCATGTCACGTTCTTCAGACTGTAAACTAGCAGCTGAGTAGGAGAAGCCCTTAGTTTTTATTCCAAATCTCAGTTATCAGTAACTTGAGCAAGTGTCAGCAAACCAGTCTCCAAGGCCACCACCACGACTGGTAGGTTCACAATATTCAGACTCAGGGTGAAGGTAGGATACAACCTGGACAGATCACCAGTCTATCACAGGGCTACACTTAGAGAAAGACAACCAAGCACACTCACATTCACGCCTACAGCCTGAGAAGCCACGCTGCACAGGGAGAACATGCAAACTCCACACAGAAAGATATACATATAGTAACTTAAAACTGTACCGCTGTGACTGTGATGAAGCCTTTTTTCTGGTGGTCTTTGGCAATGTCCCACCCACAGCGCTGTCTGATTAGTTCTACATCTCAAGAATTAGCCAATCAGCACTGAAAGACAAATGGTTAAGTTTCATTTACTTTGAAAAACATAAATAAACAAAGCAGTTAAAGAAATTTGTGTGTTGGAGTTTGTGTTTTTCAAAATATTGACACCACGATTTTTATTTTTACTGCAAATGTATATTGATTGCAAATATCAGTTATTGTTCCTATCGGACTTGAATAAAGCAGGACAGCTGATCCCTGGTTATGAGGACCATTTGTGGCATTTCTACAGAAAAAAGTTAAAGCAGAGTTTGGTGAAATCACGTCATTGTCAGCAAAGCACCACCTACAGTATGTTCAACCTGAGCAAAAGTCTTGTCAGCGAGAATAAGCCTTTAAACCTCATGTTGAGTTTATTGAGAAACTTGTACAACAACAAGTACGACTGACTGAATAGTAACCGTCTTACTTATAAATCCTACTTTGTATATTACACTTTTCTGTTACAATACTACCAAAGCAAAGCGATGTTACCATGGTAATACTACTGCAAATATCTGGACTAAAAGATACAAACTTCAAAGCCATCCAGATACATTATGCTAGTATACATTAATATTACTCTATTTGGTTTTTATGTTAAATAGTTTTAATTTGAATTCTAAATGTGTTTAATTTCCATTTTGCCTTTGATAAATGGGTGTTTAAAAACCCACTGCTGTGGTAGAAGGCAGCATTTTCAATGTGTGAACTAAATGTCTTACAGACTCCTGCACATGCATGCCTGCACACTCACACGACGTTTTGTTTCAGAGAATCCTGTTGATTGGTTTGTCCACAAACCAATGACTGTTCACCCATTTTACAGTCACCGTTTCTGTTCATCTTTCTCAGTGTTGTTTTCCATTTCTGAGTTTCCTTGTTGCCTCTGTTCACCTGTTTATTTTGTCCATTCGTAAAAAGAAGCCATTATTTCTCCCCCCCCAGGCGAGAGACGACGATGGCCTCGGTGGGAAATTACCCCAGCACAGCTTTACTCAGGACACGCCCAGGCTTGTCTTCAAGACAAACAGCGATGTGCTTGTAAGGACCATAACCATTTACCACCAGATAGAGTTTAAGCTTGATGGCTACTGCACAAATATGTTTTGATGTTGTTCTTTGTTAAAAGTGTATCATTTTTAAATCATTTCTTCCTGACACGTGACTGCATTTGTTCATATTTGGGCTTTATTGTAAAAGTAGACATCAAACAGCAGACTCATCCTCAGCCTCCTCCCTCCCCAAAAAAACACACATGTTTAAATGTAAAGTTTGCATACATTTAAGTTTTCAGCTTTTCATAACTTTTTTCATGCTTAAACTTTTGCTTTGCTCATTTTCATTATGCATCATAACCAGTGACTTGTGTCGGGGTTTGTAGGAATTACACATCCAGAAGCATAGTGGATAAATTAGTATTGTAATGACACATTTATGGTAAAAAAAATAAGGCTCATTTTGTGACTTAGACTATTACTGAGCATTGTGATACACATGGTTTCCATATGATCCCTCGATAGTTTAGTGAAAGGAGTTTGGTAGGCCTTTCATCACAACAAAAAAAGGAAATATACGTCCTTATTTCTTTCCAGACGTATCTGATGCACTCACAGTTTCTAAAGAAAGTGGTCTAGATGCTGATGTAAATATATCTTGCCCCTTTAGACTATTTCTTTTTAGCAGTTTTGCTGTGTTTCCAGATCTCAGCAATTACTCTAGCGAGTATAGTGTTAGCACAATTGAACAAAATTGTAGCCTAAACTAGGAGCAAAGAACCCAGGCTGCAAGGGACCAAAATGTTCTTTTAAAGCCATGCTTTCTGACTGAGAGTTAGAGCGCCAGTATATTCAGTTTGAAGTGGCTGTCACAACTATTTATTGCACTTGTGAACAACTGAGAGCAACACCGGGAATGTTGGTTGTTGTTACCATTTTTAAATGATTTTACATTTGGTCTCCCTGTGACAGCTGTTTTTTTAAACTTCATCCTCAATCATTCAGAACAACTAGAGAGACTTTAGATTTCCAACATGGTCAGACAGCACATCATATGACCTAGCAAGTTAGAATGTAACATGGCCCTGAGATGAGAAGATCCAGCCCAGTCTCCCAAAAATTCTGTTCTTATACAACAAAGATGCATTTTCAATTACATTTTGAGGGAAATGTTTTTTCTGCTGGATTACATTTGCTTGTGACATTTCACAAATACGCTGCTCCTTTTTGACCAACCTATCATATATTAGATGGGGTGGGACTCATCAGCCTGGCAACCGAAAAAATGTAGGAGAAACATCAAAACATATCTGGAAAAGATTGTAGTTTAACTCAAAATGTGATATTTTCCTAAACATAACCAAATAGTTTTGGGATCTAAACTTATCCAAACTTCTAACAATCAGTTATCATTGTTAAATTATCAAACCAAGTGTGATATTTCCCCAAGCCTAACCGCGTAGCTTTGGTGCCTAAAAGCCAACCAAACTGCAAATGAAAACATCCTGTTTCTTGTGCATATCAACCAAATGAGATGTGAGGTGTTTATTAGTGAGCTTCAGAGGTGCTGATTGGTGGACTTTGTTTGAAAAAGCTACCTGTTTCCCCCCCTTTGTAGTTAAGATGAGCTAATCAGCTGCAGGCTTTGACCCCGTATTTAACACAGATATAAGAATCGTTTTAATCTTCTCATCTTACTCTCACAAGAAAGCAAATAACTATTTTCCAAAATGTTGAATTTTTTTGCTTCAAGCCGAGATGTCCCATGTGGAAAAGCAAACATGCACCAGACAGCCACATGCCAACAGAGATATTTCTTCTCTGAGAGCTCCAGTCTGCTGCAGTGACATTCAAACACAATCCACCAGGTCTGTCTCATCATTCTTGCAGCTGGAGTTATTTTACTCACTATGTGTGTGAGTGTGTGCTGTGAAATATAGTGCAATTGAGCTTCACCTGGCCAAGTGAGAATGGCCTTTGTATGTCACATCTATAATGACTGATGGGATGGCTGGCTGTGATAAGAGCAGCCTCACAGGGAGTGTTGTTCTGCTCCTCTTTGGCTTTTATCTACAGTTTAAGCTTTTCATACTCCATTCAGCTTTTAATGAAGAAGCCAGGTACACAGTGCAGCCAATATAAAACACTGGGAAAGGATATGAACCAGATATGTTTCCCCTCTTGTAAGCCAAGCAATTATAACCATTGCAACAATGAATGAGGCCACTGTAAACTGATAGTTTGGCTAATCACAGTAATAAATCCACATATTGCAGATGGTCTGTTAAGCACTGCCAAAGTTTAATTTTCTTGTGTAAACTTGAGTGTAAGCTCTACTTTCTTTTTCCAATGGACCAGGTGCTTTAAGATGGCAGTCTGTTGCTACGTAATCTAGTCTTTGGACTGAATCCACCGTGCGACAAGCACAGTGTTTCTGTTTGCCTTTTTCCTAACATCGCTGATGGACCTGAATTGTCAGGAATGGATACTTTACTGCAGATTGTTTGGAGTGTAAGACGACTTAACCAAAAACCAAGAGACTGTCTCGCTTCAGGCACCTGGTTCATTTTCGTGGGTTTAATCCTTGTGTTTTGCACTGTGTGATTATGCCAGCAATCTGAGAAGTGTCAAAAGAATCGCATATCGACCTTAACAGGGGGATATACAAGCCGCTCCCTTGATGCACTTTCCCTGCTTAAACCTCCTCATTCTCAGAAACCTCTTCATCCTACATATAAAACCACTTCAGGCGCTGCTGCCTCTTATGAAACCTTACAATCTCTGCCCCGTCTGAAACTCTCCAGCCTCTTAACCCTCTGCAACCTCCTCCTCTTCTTCCTCTTCATTATCTAAATCCTCCACATCCTCTGCAGTCTTTTTAACATCTGCAACCTCTTCCTCTTCTACGCTGCCTGACACTTGCTCGTCTTTCTCTGCAACCTGTTGGTCCACAGCCCTCTTCTTCCTCTCCGTGACTGCAGCAATTAAATGCTCTTCACCCACTTCCCAAACCGCTGAGAACATCCCCCTATCATCATCTAAAGAATCACCTCACCTAACTTGTCAAGTTAAACTAATTACACACTAAAACTAGTTGTGTCTGACCTGGGGAGTCTGCATTTTTACTGCCCCCGTCACCAGGTCAGAGGGCAAGACGAGGAAGAACATGGTGACTGCTGAGGTGATTGCGCTTGTTTAGAAGCACGATAATCGTTGTAATGCAAATGGTTAAGCTACACCACCATTGCTGGTTCGTTGGCCACGATGGAAATAAATGACCATAATTACATTCAACTGCAAACATCTGTGTGCAGGAGTGGGGAGCGAGCGAGAGTGAGAAAGAGAAAGCACAACTCCATTAGCGTAATGCGCAGTGAAATTTCACTCACGGTGCAGAAAGTCGTTAAGTGCTCTCCATCTGTCTTTCTGAGTCGAGGAAAATTTCAGCACATTTATTATTTAAAATATCCTGGGCCTACCATTATCAAACTCAACTTGTGAGAGCACCTTTTTGACTTTTACTCAGTCATGGCTCATTGAATTAGCTAGGACTAAATGGGCAGTTAAAATGTGTGGAATTCAAGGGACTGACATCCGAGCACTTCCGACGTAGTGTTTAAGCAGAGCAGTCGCTATGTAGTCAAGTCTCTGATCTGTTTTCGCTGTGTCCCTTTATGTTCTCCAGCTGTCCATCCTGAATTCTAAGTTATTAAGTCATCCCACCTGACAGACACTCTTAATGACGCCAAACTTATAAATGCAAACTTTTGTCTTTATCATAGATGCATATACGTAATACATAGTACATACACATAATCTAAGCAAAACACTAGATGTCGTACACATGTCACAGCTGCAGGACAGCATGCTATGTATGCTTTTAAAATCCTGGCCAGTGCTACAGTGCATCTGCCCCAGCAGCTCATGTGAGTTCACTGTCTTTCAGCGGCTGCCAGACTTGAGCCTGCCAAATAAACCAATGTTGCTATGCAGCATGCAAAAGGAGTTTATCCACCTTCCGGTTGCATCCCTCAACTTATTAACATTCTGCAGGGGGGCTTAAGGGTCTGTGTGATGGATGGATGTCGTTGAAGGGTCTGACAACTGATTAATGCCTTAATTATCTCCAGCGAGGACCTGCCACTCCTCCCAGAGCTGACAGAGTGAGCTGTGTGTGGCCTGACGAGTAACGCCGTGTTCAGGGCTCGCCCACTGGTATCAGCTCTACCAGGGTCACATTCATTTTCTTCCCTAAGAAAAATTTGCACATTTTGCACTGAAAAGGTGTATAATGTTGATGAAACAGTGCAGCAGGGTGTTTTGGGATCTTTGCCACTGCAGTGACTAAGAAAGACAACTTTTCAATTGAGCCTCCACATGTTAGGATTCATCAGGGTTTGCTCTCTGCATACAGAAGCGATCTCGCCTTAATGCACAACACGAGAAACAAAGCTTATTTACCTAATTAGAAATTATAATACTCACTTTGACCACACTTAAAAATACCAACGTGGTTTAGTTGATTATTTGTCATTTTTGTAGATTATCCTCTTTAAGAGAATATGCATTTGTGTTACTTTTCATTCCAACATGCATAAATGGGATTACTTGTAATTTTTTCATTTTGTGTGCAGGAAGTAACACATTTGCACTGTCCCAAAGGAGCTGACACAGATTTCTTCTTTAAAAAAAAAAGAAGCTCTTGCTCTAATTTTAATTGATTGACACCAAAACCTCACACTTATCAATTAATGTTTTAAATAAGTCATGCAATTTTTGTTAAAAATGCTGCTTCTGTTGTCACCAAGATAATCACATTATGTATATTCAGCCAGATATCCACATTAATGAGTAAATCACAGCAAGAATGTGGTAAATACCTTGTTTGTTTGTTTTTTTGCAAATGTGGCTGTCTTTTTGCCAGAAACGTAAATGAAAAAGCTCCAGAAGTTTTCAGTTCATCATTTCTTTACCCATTATGCCATCACATAGTTTTCCTTCTGGCATTTAACCTGACTTAACTGTAATAGCTGTTGACTAGTTGCTACAAAATTCACCACCAAGTGTTTAAAGCCACTTGAAGGAAATCATCTTTTTGTCTTGTTGTGGTTGAGGTGTTGGTCTCTGAGGGACCTGTGGGTAAATGAGACTGAGAGTGTCTTTATTGCCAACAGAAGGTGTAAATGGGCATCCCTCATTAGGACAGAAAGTTAGAGGCAAAGTCATTTCAATGACACTTAGCAGCAAATGCATGCACAAACATATACATTACATAAATTGAATGCAGGCAAGTGCATTTATACAGACTTCACAGTACAGTGTTTTGTTTTGACAGATGAATAAATGTATTTAGAAACAGCATCAGTATCCTTAAAAAGAATCCTTTTTTTAAATGGGCTTATCTCCAGATGGTGTGGAGGCTGAGCTTCTTCTTCATTGGGGTACTTCAAACAAGATTGTGTTGTATTTCATCAAAAACAAATTAAAACTCTTTTGTATGCAGGGTGACAGGTGCTGATACAGTATATGTGCTATGTGTGTGTTTTCTTGCAGGTGTGTGACTGGTGCAAACATATACGCCACACAAAGGAGTACCTGGACTTTGGTGCTGGTGAGCGGAGGCTGCAGTTCTGCAGTGCCAAATGCCTGAACCAATATAAAATGGACATTTTCTACAAGGAGACCCAGGCTGCCCTGCCTGGAGCATTGTGTAACCCAGGACACGGCGCTGTTGGTGAAGGTAAGCCGGAGTGTAGCGGAGGTGTACAGCTGCTCACTCCTGAATCCTGGGGAACGCCATTAACGGACCTCCGGCGAAAAGCTCCCTCACCAGGGGGGCCGTCCACCACCTCTGCTTTGGCTCCTTCCACTTCTTCTGCCACCTCACCCTCAGACACTGCTGCTGTCTGCTCCCCGTCCTCCTCCTCTTCAGCCAAAATCCCCACACCCAGACCCCATGAGAGCCCTACACTTCCCCATCCACCTGTTCCTTCTTTGCATCCACCAGTTGGGGTTCCCTCTGGTAGCCCTCCCATGGTGATGACACCCCGGGGCCCCATGCCCCTGCCTCTGTTCATGGAGCATCAAATGATGCAGCAGATCCGTCCACCATTTCTTCGTCCTTCTGCCCACCCAGCAGGGCCCAACAGCCCACTGTCGAACCCCATGATCCCTGGCATTGGCCCACCACCTCCCCCTAGGACCCTCGGCCCAGGATCAAGCCCAATGCACAGGCCTCTGCTCTCTCCACATCACCACCCCTCATCCAATCCCAACCCTGGCATGATGCCCCCACACCCTGGTATCCCCATGCCAGGTCTGCCTCCTTTTCCCCCAGTCAACATGATGCCCAATGGACCCATCCCCTTGCCCCCAATGATGAACTTTGGCATGCCATCCTTAGCCCCCTTGGTACCCCCACCAACTCTCTTGGTTCCTTACCCTGTCATTGTGCCCCTACCAGTCCCAATCCCTATTCCAATCCCAATCCCTTTCAACCCTAAAACTTCCAGGGACCAACCCGAGAGCAATGGCTCTGTCCGCAGTGCTCCAGAGTCCTCAGAAGCTTCAGCCTCTGGACCTCACTCTCCAGGTTCCTCAGTAGGTGACAGAGGGGAGCAGAAGATAGAGCCAAATAGTGGAGAGCGTGCCTCCCCTTTACGCTCAGAAAGAAGCAGGACAGCATTAGTGGACTTGACTGTGAAGGCAGAGGACAATTCAGGTAACCTTTGTCTAACCACTGGCCCTGGAATGATGGACGGTGTTATTGATTTAACTGTGGGCCAAAGGTCATGCCAACAACAGGTAATTCAGAGGATGCTACCTGGGGTCCAGGTCAAAGTAGAGGCAGAAGCTGAATCAAGATCTCCACCAGGTGCTGGGCTGGGGAGGGAAGGGAAAGGCAATCGTGACAGTGGGGAAGGGACTCTCCTCTCACAGGGCCTCCTCAATGCTTCGGAGTTTGAAGCGGCCACACATCCTAACACACTGGAATCATCAGCCCCACCTTCCCGCAACAATAGCCCCTCTAGCAAAGCTGATCCTCCAGTGAGCCAGCTAAATCCCTGTGTCTCCAAGCTTACTACACCACCCTTGCCCAGTACAGTACGGACCCAGCCCCTACCTCTGCCCCAGCACCAAACTAGCCCTGCTGCCCCATGTAATGTAATAGTCAATGGAACAGGATGGCATTCACTTCTTACTCCTGCATTTGAGTCTTGCCCTGACCCAGGAGGAGACGGGGTTTCAGGAGAGGGAGAGGCAGAGGAGCAGCCAGCCAACGGTGACCTGGAGCATGAGGCACTGAAAGAGAACAATTGCTCGGTGGGTGAATGGGAGCCAGGAAAGCGAGTTTCGGCACAAGATGAGATAGTGGACACAGTAGAGGGTAAGCCAGATCCTGACTCCAATTTGGAGGAGGGTGAGCATGCCTATGCCCTGCCACTACTGTCAACCGGAGGCTGTGTCGTCATCCAGCCTGTGCCAAAGCCCACCGCTGATAAGACGGCCATTCTGTCCTGCTCCATCAGTGCACCATTATCAGCAGCTGGGAGTCCAGAGCTGGAGCCGCCGCTGAAGAGAAGGTGTCTGCGAATTCGCAATCAGAACAAATAAGGTGAGTTCACCTCAGTGTCTTTCCACAAACACTTTTGTGAACACTCAAGTATAGATTCAAACAGATTTATTCAGTGACATTTCATAATTCACATTAGGGTGCCCATCAAATTATCACTCTGTTTTGATGTTTCAAATGTCTCTCACTAAACTTGAATGTGTCTTTGAACTATTCAAAATGATTTCCTTCACCTTTAAAATGTTCTATAATGAGCTGTTTGCTGTTCCTATTTAGGCTTATAATCTTCAAATCTGGAAAGTTCTGCAAGGTTATTTTATGTTTTGTCATTTTGAAATGGCACAATAGGGTTTATCACTTATTAAGAATTTCACAATGTGATGCCTGATTCAAAAGTAGATGCCGTGTGCCCTCATACTGTCAGTGTGGAATAGGTCAAACAAGCATCAATTCAATAATCATCCAAAAATAAAATAAATGCGCATCTTCCCAAGCATTAACTCTACGGGGACAGGTGGTGTGCAGATGTTTTTGAATGTCACCCGGAGGGGTACCGGAAGGGACTGATTCTAAAAACATACGAAAAGCGTTATTGAAGCAGGAGGGAATAAGTCATAAAGCCCGTTTGGGAAAAGAATAAATGAACCAGCACGCCTTAAAAGATTTTGCTACAGGTGCAATCTGTGATTCTGGAGAGACATAGATATTTTGCTAGTTAGCATATTTACATAGGACGGCTTTCTACTGCAAGAACTGAGGGCACATGTGAGGAGGTGTGAATGTCTACAGGAATGACCCTGTGAGCTGCCTTTTTGCTGTGTGTCATCTGCACTAAACAACAACAAATGGTGGTTACTGGAAATAACTCCAATTCTATGAGCACATAGACAATATAATAATAGAGAACATGTTATGCTATGCCATAACATAACCATAATATGTCGAATTTTACACTGACGAGGACACCGAGAGGGCAGAAAAAGTGTTGTTTGTTGTCTTTTCCAAGTTTAATCATTCAGCATTTCTCCTTTAACCAACCAGTGTCAAGACCACCCAGCAGCTTTTAGGGGTCTTGTAAATACTCCCCCCCCCAAAAAAAAACAGGCCTGAAAGAGGTTCTTCAGGAGAGTTTCCTGCAGTTGGAACATGCTCAAAGTACAATTTACTGTCCCTCTCACTCATACTGCACCCTTTCCCCAGTCACATGAACATGCTCGAACGTACACTGAACGTGCTGGCATAGTATTGTGTGGACCAGTTTGAGCAACTTTGTTTGTTTCCCATTTACAGAGCCATGGCTGTGAACACATAGAATTTCATATCAGTCCACACACAGAACAGCTAGCAGACTATGTGGTGATATTCACTGAATTTGACAAAAGGTGTACTGGATTTGAATGACACTACCTTTTATGATTCTAGGTGATGCAGGCTGTATTCTAGGATTGTTTAACCCAAGAGCTATATTAAAACAAAATTTTACTACCCAAAATCAGTAGATTTATTAAAACTGGAGACATACTAGATGTTGTGTATGTGGAGTCTGATTTGTTGTTTAAATATTCTTTGTCAGTTTCTTCATATACCATGTATTTAGTCACATTTGTCACATGTATTTCTATTTAAGCTTGCACATTGCTCTCATTTCATAGGGAGAGTACTTGTTGCTTTCCTGTGACTGGTAGATTACGTCTGCGAGCTTCAGAATGTAAATGGGAAGTCTTTCATGTCAAAGGATTTATTCAGCACATTAATACTAAATTTAATGATGCTCTCCTCGAGTTATTAATTAAATGAAATTGTATTCAAGAGCAATTGAAGACCAATTCAGGTTGTGGTAACATGAGGCGAGTGCTCTGAATAAGATTAATTAGTAAGGACAAAAGATGGAAATCAAGTCCCATACACCGTTAGAACTGCTTGAAGCAAACCAGCTGCTGAAATGCACAGAAGTAAAGCACTGTAATCTTCAGATGACTAGAATGTACACTATTTATGATTATTGATATGGGAGAATGTAAAATGTTAAACGCTATATTTCACCTTTCCCACTAGCATGCAATGCCACAAGGCATTCATTCTGAAATATCTAAAACATTATGTAAAATTTATGGCACCCGAGAAGCAGATGCTGAATATTTTATTCTTTATTTGCCCAAAAGTGTCCTCAAGCTGATACTGATTGCGGGTACCAGAGAGAATAAACCCCAAATTAGGGAGCACTGCCTAAAATCTGCATGTACTTCAGTTTGATCCTCAGTGGTTTGAACACCGAAACCTTACTTTCTGTGAGCTGAACACCCCTTATTCTCCCACTTACCTTTAAATTAAAGGTGGGGCTGCTTGCTTGGATTCATGCATCAGCTTTACCCAAAACAGCTTTGACTCAGTCTAATTCTCCTCCCACTCTGTTTCACAGATGGATGCTCTGAGGACCGCAGTGCCATCAACGACGCTCACTTGTCCACCCCCCACCTCCAAACCCCACCACTCCCAACTGCACCACTCCACATGTGCACACACACACATTGTCCTCGTCCTCACCCATCGTACAGTCTACCAGCACCACAAATCGCCTTCGACGACTGATGAGAGTCCAAGCAAACATGATGACGTGTATCATAGTAGAGCGGACAGGACTCCTTTTGTCTGTGTGACAGACACTCTGATGGACTCAACTTCCACAGACTGGATGTCATGGCCAGCAGGACCGCTTGACCTTTCAACTAAAGACAGTCTATTTCTGCGACAGCAGGACTTTACCCCGCTGCTTCTCTCCTCATTTAGACACTCTCAGCCCACACTGCCCCCTTTGACTTTATCCACCCTCCCCTATCTAACAATTACTTACTGTGTTGTCTTTAACTATGGAACTCACTGTAGTGTCTGATATTCAAAGCTGCTGCTTGGAAGTCAGTGAAGGAGCCCCAAAGACAGATTTCCATCCCTCAGTGAAATGCTTCAACCCAGCCTGTTGTCACACCACAGGTACAAAATCTCTGCTCCAGTAATAGTTTATTTCTTCTTACCCATCTTGCCACTAAACTGATTGCACAAAGTCTGCAGAGCCACAGAGCTGGCACAAAAAAAAAAAAAAACTTCTCGGCCTATGCTTGTCCACAACCAGCAGAAATGTAATTGCCAGACACCAAGTGTTCTGGGTGATTCTGATGCGTGGTAACTCAAAACAAGCATGACTGAAGGGCAGTTTATAGAGATCTTTCAGTGAGATGCTGGAAAACTGTCCTTGGACAAAAAATACCCTTCAGTTGTGTTGAGAATTATTCCTACTGAATCAGCAAACTGGAGATATTGTTAACCTTCACCAGCAAGTAATGGTGTGTGGGTGGAATCATGCAGTTTCTGCCATTTTTCTTTGGCATCGATTTGTTTGCTCTTAAACTTCACTGAATTTAGATATATTGTGACACCAGAACAAGACAGAGTTGTCATGATAATCATTCCTATTATTGACATTTTTAAAAACCCTTTGGAATGCCGTCCCTGTGCTTAAACACAAAGCCGTGCTGTAGCAACAGTGGTACAGGCCCCTGCTGTCTGACAACATTTCAAGGCTTACTGCACCACCAAAAGAACTGGGATGGCATGGCAATGTGGAAACTCTGCCAACCTGCAATGGGTACTTGCTACCGCAGGCTAGTACTTAATCTTTTCTATAATACATTACCAGTGATGTTCCTGTCATGGGTTAGTTTGAGACTGACTGCACTGAATTTAGAGGGGGCAGAGGGAAGCCAGCTCTTTCATAAATTATTCTTTTGGGACCTAGAGGAAAACTGCTGAAGTAACACAACAGAAATATTTCCATAATAAACACACTGAAGACAAATTCATTTTGGCAATAATTTGGAATGTGCTGCCTCTTGCTTGTCCACTAATCCTGCCAAGTTGGGGTTTTTTTTTAGTTTTTTTTTTTTTTTTAAAGCCAAATTCTAAAGCCAGTGTTGTCCTTGACTCAATGTCATGCTCTCTGTACAGCCATTTGGGGCAGTTTAAGTAAAAGCAACACAACTGTCACCCGTCCAGTTTGATCTGATCCAGTTACACTCTGGCTGAAGCCTGTGAGCTGGGACGCCATCAGACAAAGCCAGCATTTAGTTTACACTCCTATGGAGGAGGTACATTGTACCAGTGTGAGACAAGGTATTATCATATGCCAAAGGCCTCTGGTGTGTTGAAACAAAACATGTCACCTAGTTTTCAGTGGAAATGGGATTTCAAACTGAAGATGTGACCAGATAATTCATAGTTGCCAAAATAAAAAGCACTTATTTTACAAAATAATGGACGCTACAGGAGAACACAAGTGGATGTCAAAAGCAGTATTACTGTTAACACTCTTTCTGGTTTACTCAGCCCATAAAGACCTATGTCGTGTCACACTTATGAAAGTAAAATACAATTTTAATTTGAAAAGAAAAGCAAAGTGACCCTCAATTAGGCATTACATCAGATGTGTGCATTGCGTTGCAGACCCGCCATGTCTCACTGTTTGTCCTGCAGCCTTTGTTTTCGTTCATTCTGCCACGGTGAGACATTGTGTGATTCACTCTGTGTCCAAACGAGGCCCGACATTTACTCATGCAATTATTCACACGTAACAAGCATACATACTCATGTCACACACGCACACACAACACACATAGCAATTGTACTGTAATTTTGTGTACGTGTTTGTGTGTGTGAGGCAGGTGCAAGCAGAGAGCCCGGCTGAGATTACAGAGTGTTGACTCAGAATAAGCAGTGTGCAACTCTATCTGTTGCCTGTTAGTCAGGCATTTAGGCTTAGCTTGCCGCCTGCCAAGGCCCAGCTTTGGTGTCACTTAGAGCATTTCCTTGCCCCCGCTTCGTTTCTCTGCAAGCAAAGGCAACGAAAATGCTCTCTTTAAGCTACCTGTTTCTGCCTTGTCTGCTTTGTCTTGCGTTTGTATTTTGGTGGAGATAATATTTTCTCAGTTATTCATATGCACAGCAGTTCTAAAGTTGTAGTTTATATCAAAGACGATAGATTTTTTTTCATCTAATTCAAGATGTGTTATAAACTGTTGTGTTCTAAAATTGAGATTACACTGTACCTTCTGGGTAGTGACAGCACAACATTTAGGTCAAAACCAAGTCTGTGGTCAGGATTTTAGGTCCCTGCAGTGCCATCCCCAGGCTATAATATCATGTTTGTACCTTTAGCATCCTACACTAATGGCCAACACATCTTTTGAAATACGCTTGTTTGCTTTTTTGTCAGAAATTTTACTATAGTCAGCAGCTTAGCTTAGCATAAAGACTCTTTGCCCTGTCCAAAGCTAACAAAGTAGTGTCATGGCTCCATTTTAATACTTTACGGACAGATATGAGCGTGGTATTCTGTAACTCTCTGCAAGAAAGTCCATCCGTCTGTCCATTAGCTATACCCACTTTACCCCAGGTGACACTGGGGGAGAGGTGGGATGCTTCCTGGACAGGTCACCAGTCTGTCACAGGATGACACAAAGAGACAAATAGCATGCACACTCACACCTACAGCCAGTTTAGAAACACCAGTTCATCTACCATGCTTGTCTTTGGACTTTGGGAGGAAGCTGAAGCTCCCTGCAAAAAAAAAAATCCATGCAGGCACAGGAAGAACATGAAAGCTCCACACAGAAAGACCCCAGCTGATGAACAGGTTAGGCAACAGTTGTAACTGCTGCTCCGCTGTGCTGCTGCAGGAAATTCATTCAGCATTTTTCCCAAAATGTTAAATTATTCTTTCAAATTCCCCCCCTAGAGAAGAAAATGCTAATTGTTTTGCTGACCTTTTCTTGACCTTTCTTCTGGTGCCACCATCAGGCCAAATTTCCAATTTTTCATCCAACTAGTAGCTGATCTCCTAGACTTTCTCTAAGTAGGTCACTCTCCCTAACCACAAGTTTCAGACTGATTAAAAAGGTTGAGAGGGCTTGATTTTAATGAGGAACTAACCACAATCCATTGTCATGTCTGCTTTTTCTCCTGCTCGACACCTTTGCACACACACATGCAGACACACTCAGACGACAACAACGTGCCCAATTATGTCTGTTTCTAATCTGCACCATGCTGTGTTGGCGTTACAAGCGGTATACTGTCCCCGGCTGAGACAGGTACTGAAGATATGAAAGCCTAACTCTCATGTAGAAATCCTGGACCACAGAATCAGTCTTTGTGATGGCAACCAGACTCGTGACAAATCTCCAGCATTCCTTTTTTTTTTTGATGATGGACTACAGGCCTGGTCAACAGCCTGAATTATGCAATGACAACTAACTCCAAACCTAATAGAAACGAGTGGTCCACAGACAGAATAAAAACATGATATGACTTCATGTTACTTTTCAAAAACAACAGAGAAGTTGCCTTAACTCTTGCTTGTATAATCTCTACAGTTAAGACAATGATGCTCGCTTGTAAAGAAGACTCTCCCTTCTTTGTACAAAAAGAAATATACCAGAAACAACAACTTTGTTATCTTGCTAGTGTCAATGTATAGATGATCAGCATTTTCTGTAACTTGTATGGACCGTCACATTTTTGCTAAGAAGAAAAAAACCCTCCTCCCAAGTTCCTTGTTCCTAAACATCCAATCTGTTCAACGTTTTAACTCGTGGTGGACTGTCAATCTTTTTGTGTACATTTTATAGTATTATTTATTGTTGACAAGTTTTGCATTTGCAAATAATGAAAAAAAAAAAGTGAAGGTGGTTTGACCTGAGCATTCGATTCCAATGTAAATGCCTGGTGAACAGTGAAATGCTTTTTTAATTATTAAAACGGAGAAAACAGTGAGGAGGTCTTTTTATTATGACGTTGTAACATGTACATAACATGTGGCCAAAATTGCTTTGGAAAATAATCATTTTTTGTGTTGTAACAGTATTTGTTTTATTCAGTGAATTGCCCATGAAGACAAATAAATAAGAGGCACACACAACTCTGTTTCAGATGGGTCATATCTGTTCAAATATGCATTCCGTGTACGCATACGAAGAACCTACACGCATAAACGCAACACTGTATTAGTTTCAAAGGAGACAGAATCAAAGCATACAAATTACAGACTGTCAACATTATTCATTTTGACTTTTTGAATTGATTCGTCTCTTTATCTCAGCGAGCAGCATGTCAAGAAACACCCAGTGACAATAACAATATGTTGCATGTGAAATTCAGAGGTGTCGCATTCGGCAGTCGGGATGTTCTGCAATAAAACCTGTAATATAAACAGTGAGAAAAAGCCGTGCAGCTTAAAGGAAATGTTTCAGTGCAAAGTGACAACCTTGCACAAATTGCACCCATAACTCTGCTTCTTCTTCCATATTTGTTCGCTCTGTGGGAACTTCAAGAGATTCAAGATTCAGTCCATATAATGCTGATTTCTAAGTTTCAGTGGTATTGTCCTTTAAATACAGTTTTCAAGCCTGTTTTAGGATCCCATGACAGCCAGCAGCAAATGCTCAATGATTTATTTTAAATAAAGTTTAGAATACAAAAAAAGGTCCTAAAAAAACAAGATTGCCATATGAACCAGTCAAACACAATCATGTTTACATTGATGCTAAAATGTTTTTAATAATGAATGCAAAAGCAATGAAGTGCTTAAACACATTTTAGAATATTAAATCATTCATAACTGGCTGGGCCTTGGTTATATTGTTGAAATATTCATTGCCTAGACAGGGTCAAGTGGAGAAAAAAAAGGAAACTCTACCATAAATTAGTTGTAATTAGTGCTTTATAACAAGGTGGCCTCCCTGCAACGCTAATAATCTATACATGTGTTAACAAGGACCAAGTAAAGGTGGCAAAATAAACAATATAAATAAATAAATCAAGATGTAAAGCAGTGACTATTAGGGATCAACTGTTTCAAATATATACCCACTAAAACAGCAGACTGTTTTTACTACTTAACTAATCTGTGTTAGTGCCATTAATGAGTTTAATTAAAAGGGCTCTCTGACTCTCAAGTCACAGGTTTGCACGTAAGAATCTGGATTTAATGGTCTCTAGCGCCATCTTATGGGTTCTACAAGTAGTGTCCCACTCTTCAACAGAGAGCGAAAGCGTGATTTTACGACACATAAGTGGTGAGCACAATTTAATTAACAAGCAATAAAATGCATTTAATACAGAACTAATGATTGTGTTTCATTGTTGTCGTTCTACCACCTTATATGTATATGTGGATGGGACAAAATAACATGAACACCTGAGAGTTTAAAGAATATATTGTAATAATATTACCATACATTATTGGACTACACAATACTGTCAGGTGTCCCTTGTATTGTCTTACCATCTATGCAGACATTATATTATTTATATTTTCTACAGCCTAAATTAGGAACAGTATATTAGCATAATATGAAGTCCTGGACTTTCCCATCGTCATCCTGGTGTTTTTAATATTCGAATGACACAATGCACAATTGTTTAATTTTCAGTCATATGAATACTAATTATACATTGTTGCCAACATTGATTCTTCTTTGGTGGTCTTGTATCAAAAGAGCTTTTTTCTGGAGGACTTTTTGACATCAGGACACAGAACACACTCTGGTGTGTATAATTAAACGAATAATGGCTTGTTGAGTTTGTTTCACCCTCTCACCTCTGATAGCTGCTTTAGAAATCAGAGCACATCATTCAGTTTACTCGGCCCCCGTGACACCAGGTCAAACAGAGGTCTAGTCTTGTGAGGTCAGTCAGATCCTCGTATCATCAAGCAATAATAGTTGGTGATTATGATGGCTAACACGATTATTATTATTACTATCATTATTATTATTGGTGGCCACGACTGCAAGCATCCCGACAGAATGCATCATCTGAGACTAAACCACTCGCATGAAGACTAGCTGTGTGTTTATAACGGACATAAACAAGCGACTGTGATCCATGTTGAATGCAGCTAGTACAACTAAGACTACAATCTTCCACAGCGGAAGGATGACGTGGTTTCTAAATGAGCATAACATTCAGCTGTCTTGGTGGTGCAGCTGACCAACTCATGCATCTGTCATATGTCACATAAAATATACTGCCTGCATTTCTACCCTTTAGTAAAGTTATGATTCAGTAAGATTCACAAAGAGGTAATAACAGCTCATCATGATAGATGTCTAGTTGGTACTTTATCTTTCATACTCTTAGGGATGAGGTTGGCTTGCTCAGAACACGCTGGTTTAGTTTTATCAGTTAAAAGATGAGATGTGAGATACTCTACAGCTGCGGTTTCCTGAGCTTGTCATTGCAGCTAATCATTGTGGTATTTTTGACTGCATTTCCCAGGAATCACCTGTAAAACAAATAATTTATCAGCTGCTATGGTTCCTTGGAAACATTTTTGTTGCTGTAGGTGGCGCCTGTGTTTATCTATTTCGCTGCGGTGGCTGTTCACTGTCATGCAGACAGTTCCAAATAAAGAAAATGTAAAATTGGATCACTTCCTGTTAGTGGGACAGAATATTTGCCAGGAAACAATATGCACACTTCAGCTATGCACTGAATAACACGTGCAAATATCTACAAGTTGAATGACTGCTGTACTAAATCCCTAAAAGGAAGAGGGGTACAACAGTTATCATAATAAAGCCGTCATCCCCAGGTTTAAACAAGGTGAAGGTATGCATCTGTGGTTCAACTGCTAATTTGGATAAATTTCTAATACCAAGAAATCTCACAGCGACAAAGAACAGACACACATACTGCATAACAAAATAGTTTTGTCCTCTTTGTAATTTTTTTTATATATACGATATCTGGATAGAACCTTTGAGATGTATCATCTTGTTTTCAAGGTGGTAACAAACCCTCATACAACACACAGACGACAGAACAACTCACAACATAATGAAATATAACACAAAAGACGCAATAAGCAACCTTAAGCCAGACGCGATCGATCAATAAAGGAAATATGGGAGCAGTGATGATATTAATCATCCTGAGAGGAGGGGGAAAAAAAGCATTTTTAAATGAGCAAAATGTTAACAAGGAGCAGATAAATGTAAGTAATTACAGTCACAAACAGCAATAAACATAAAACCTGTTTAGCAACTTTGTCACATAAAAGGGGACAATGAAGGGGAATAACATAACTTTATGCACATGGAACACAGAAATGTTGTAGACAGTAAGTCCAGTCAAAGATTATGCATTTGAAAGTAAACTGGTAGCAAAATTTGACATCCATTATCAGAGAGGAGTCATATGGTTCCGTCAAACATTGTGCAATAGCGTGTTAAAAAGACTAACCTGGCATGAATGTGCAGAGCCTATTATATAAAACACAGAGAGGACAAAGATCAGTTTTAGAGGCAAACAATGTCCTTGATCGGATAAAGGTATCTATTCAATTCTACTCTAATTAATCTTGGTAAAAAATTTAACTACTCAAATATTGTTGGACACCCACGTAGGTGTACATTACAGCTAAAAACTGATCAGATACATATTTTAAAATTGTTTTAGAAAATACAAAGAGCAGATTATATGTTGTCTATATTAGTTGGTTGTGCTGCAAGGTGGCTCGGTGGTTAGCACCATTGCCCTAGAAGGTCGCCGGTTCTCGTCCCGGTGAGGACACCTGGGATCTTTCTG
>NW_007577767.1:121307-160761 GCF_000690725.1 Stegastes partitus | reverse complement strand
ATGGATGGATGGATAGCTGGTCACATACAGAGCCTCATTGATGGATTCCCAAGAAACCTGGTGGACAGGCTGACCGTAAGTCTGAAAAAGCTAAGAATATTCTAGCGTTGCTTTGAGATTATCATTAGAATGCATGCAATTATGAAATTTACAAAGCTGGACCTTTTCCCCAAAATTTTAATGGTGTACAGATACAAACTGCATTTGCTTTTGTTTTGTTTTTTATTAGGGATGCAACTTATGGTTATTTTAATTGTCATCAATTCTGTTCATTGTTTTTTTCAATCAATAATTTAATATTTGGTCTATAAAATGTCAAAATAAAAAAAAATAAAAAAATAAAAAAAGCACAAGATGGCGTCCTCATATATCTTGTCTTGTCCACAGCCCAGAGATCTTCAGTTTACTGTCATAGAAGAGGCAAGAAACCATAAAATATTCACATTTAAGAAACAATTAAGACTTTTTCACACATTACTCAAACATTTTAATCATTTACCAAAATAGTTGGTGTTTAATTAAATAGTTGACAACGAAGCAGTTAATCAATTAGTTGTTCATCAATAAAATGTCAAAAAATTATTTTAAAAAAAATGTAGATCAGTGTGTTCCAAAGCCTACAATGACAAATATATTATTTTGTCTACAACCCAAAGAAATTAATTTGTCATAGAGGAGGCAAGAAACAAGAAAACACTCACATTTAAGAAGATGAAAGCTGAAAATTCTGAATATTTTCTTTAAAAAAAAGAAGCTAAAACTGATTTATAACGAGTTGAACCCATTTAAAGTTAAAGACTATAATGTACAGTCGTCTTCAAATTTATTCATACCCTCCCATTAAAAAAGGAAAAAAACAGCCGTCACTGAGATAAGCTGAAATTGACAAAAGTAATAATAAATAAAACATTTTATGAAAATCATAACATTGCTTTTGAATTGTGGTTCAACAGAAATATTAAAAAACAAACAAACAAACAAACAAGCGAACAAGCATGATGGGACCCATAAATTAATGTTTTGTTGAACAACCCTTCAGTCACTACAATCCAGTGTTTTCTGTAACTCTCAGTCAGACTTCTGCACCTGTTGACAGGTATTTGGATTTTTGCCCACTGCTCATCAGAAAAGTGCTTTGATTTTTTTTTAAATTATTCTTTTCAACCACAATTCAAAAGCAATGTCTTATTTCACTAAACTATAATTTTACAAATTTTTATTTATTATTACTTTTTTCAGTTTCTAGTTATTTGAGGGACTATTGTGAATTTTGCCTTTTCTTTAATGGAATGTTATGAATAAATTTGAGGACGACTGCAGGAGGAAGGAAATCAAAATAACAATAATAACAAGAAGAATCAGATTAATCAATTATTAAAAAAATTGTAGATTAATTTATTAGTTATGCGCTAGTTGAACCCAGTTAAGGATAAAGACTATAATATATAAACAGTTAACTTGTTTTCAAATAGCTGGACAAGCTGCAGACAGATGCAGAGGTGGAGGTGTGGAGGACAGGACAGGTGGCTTCTGGGTAACTGAGTCCTCGGTGTGTTGATGTCAGGGGGAGGAGAGTCTCCAATGTGTGTGTGTGTGTTGGTGTGTGTTGGTGTGTAGATGTGAGTGTAAACGGTGAAGAATTCAGCCACCGGACGACTTTTTTTTCCCCTCAGCGAATAAAACTTATTTCTTGTGACTAAAACAGCCCGAAGCGAGGACGACACGAGGAGGACAAATGCGAAAAATGCGAGAAGAAACCCAGGAAGAGAGCGAGTGCTTATTAAAGATTCAGCGCGGGAGAACAGACATTATCGCCCCTTCGGATGACTTGTGGCAGCGCCGCGGATAAAGCAGGCTCCTAACGGGCTCCGGACGCCGCTGAATGGGGAGTTTTCTCTTCACAAAGCGAAGTCCAAAAAGCATTTCCAAGCGGCCAAAAAATCCACAGGGAGAGGGGAGGAGAGGGGGGAAGAAAACGCCCTGCCGCTGCCTGTTGCTGCTGCTGCTGCTATCTCCAAATTCAAACTTTATCGCCGAGTTGGAAAAAATGCATCTTCCAGTGAGCGCGAGGTGATAACTCCGTCGTGTTTATTAGCTCGGAGCTCGCGAAGCCAAGGCCCCGCTCACTTGGCAACTTTACCGGGAGTGTGTGTGTGTGTGTGTGTGTGTAGCTTTGGGAATATTTTTCTCCTCATTGTGCTCACTATTCCTGTCGGAGGCGAGCTGGGTGGGCTGAGAGCCCGGGGCTGCTCCGCTAGGCCCACGGCCATTAGCCACGAACAAAGACGGTTCACATGTAAACTCACACACTTTGGAAAAAAAGCGCTTCATATTTTCGAGGCAGCCTCACCGCCGACGCTGCAGTCATGTCGCTGGGCGCCGAGAGGAGGATGGAAGTCCGGCTGAAGAAGCTCGAGGACATGATCAGAGACCCCAGATCAGCCATAAACCTGGAAAGTTTGCTGGTGAGTCAAGTGGGATACACCTCATCGATTATTAATGATGTTCGCTGAAACGCCAGACACGTATGCACACAGTTAGGTAACGTTGTGCTGCTGGCACTCATGGCATTTCTTCATATCCACATATTGTTAGCTGCTGCTGCTGCTGCTAGCATCACAAAGTTTATTTATTTTTTTAATTAATTCTCCTCGTGTCAAGTTTCTGTACAATCACAGAGCTCACCATAATAGTGTGATGCATTAAAAGCAGCCAGGAGAAGATGAGCTCTGGGGATAGGCTGGAGACAGGCCTGATTAATAGTTAAGACTGAGTGCAGACAGGGCAGTTTGGGGCTCTTTGAAGCATGTCTGCAGATTAGGATTAACTAGTGGAGAGTGTCCCATTTGGCCTGTTCATGGAGACAGATATCTCCAGCCTTGGGCCCACCACATCATCTGCACACTTATCTGCTCATCGCACACACTGATATGTTAATAGGATGTAGTCCAACCACTATGGGACACTGTATACACTGGCCATCTGCAGCTGTCTGCCTCCATTGTTGTATTAGTGTATGCTCAGACAGCTAATTAAGAACTGTCATCAACAAAATAATTCAGGTCGGTTTTATTTATATAGCACCAGTTCACAGCACAAGTCATGTTAGGACACCTGGCACAGTCAGGTCAAGACCTTATGATATCCTTATAATAATAATCACTTTGTTTGCATAGCAGAAATACATTTTAAAGGTGCTGCACAAAGCAGACATTAAAATACACCAATAAAATATCCACCATGTAAAGGATAAAATTCCAAGAGGACCAACATAGTATAAAGTATTCTGAAAAAAAGTGAAATATACAAGAATGATAATAACTTTGCTATTTGGAGAGCATCTAGCAATTGCATAGCCTATTGGGACTAACAGCAATCACCTCTTATATTATGGAGAGAAACTGAACAAGTCTCAGCGAGGGTGGCCACCTGCCTCCACTGGTTAGGATGAGGCGAAGGAGAAAGAAAAAAAGGTGGCAGAGAGATACAGACAAGACATTGTGTATAACTTTGGCATCATACATTGATAAATTGGACAAATTCCTTTTGAAATACATGGACTTACTCTCTCTATGTGTCACCCTGGCAGCTCAGCACATCTGCAAATGTGACCTTTAATTTCAGGCATAACAGAAATATATTCGTTCTCATTTGCTCACAGTGTAGGTATCACACTTACTCCACTCAACAAGTTTTTCTATTTTTTGCTTTCCTCACATAACCTTAAGGGAAGTGAGCTGGTGCATTTCCTCCATTTTTTTTTCCCCTCTGAGGTGACGAGGTCAGAAATTGTGAACTTTTTGATAGATTTTTCAGCCGTTAATGAGAGCAGTTTCACAGTTTCGCTGTGTTTGCCCGTGGAGGATTGACTCAGCTTCGGTTCTGCAGCAGCTTATGTGTCATAAAATAAAATTTATAGAATTTTTTTTTTTGCCCAACAGACGACAGACTTGGCTGGTTCCAGACCTCTCATTTACCACCCACATCTGATGATTTGTTCAGCAGTTCAGTTAATGACGTGGAATAGAATGCCAAGTGCAGTCTGATTGTCAGGCCACGGACGGCCCAGTGCTATTAATGGATGCTGATACAGGAGGACAGAAAAGAGCGTCACTTTCTGTGCTGATACAATCAGACAACTCCGTATGTCCTGTTAGACACTGAGGCAAAGAGAAGTCATTTATTAGCTCTTTCTTTTTGGAGAGTAAAGTTATGTCACTTGGCAAAAGACGGATACTTCACAGTGGAGAAACCACTCAAATTGCGTCTGGTAAAGAAGTACAGGAGACAGATGCCTTTGGTGAGGCTTGTGATGATCTAAAGTTGCATAAGACAGTGGAAAAATCCTTCCATTACACCAGTGTATATCATGACTTTGGGTTTAAATAGGGGAAAGAAGGTCCTCTGACTCTTTAGATTAACCCTATTTTCCCAAAACAAATTGTGGTGTTGGTTGTGGATGTCGCTGCACAGGAAGAGCTGGAGTCACAACATCAAGTCTTACTCTTGATGTCACCTTGTGCCTGATGTTTTCAAACTCTTTGCTCTAACTGTAATTCTGAGCCAACATTGTGTAGCATTGCCTACTTGGCTGTAAACCTTCATCCGTTCTCGGGGTGGTGTTTGAATTTCGGGGCCCCCTAACTGGATCTGACAGAGGGCAAACACACTGTCAGGTCTATCTTAAATAGCATCACCTCACCCCTTTTAATGGGCCCCATCCAGCTCGGGGGGCCCTCCTGTGCATTCCCTCCCATGTTCCCCCTCCCCACACAACTCTCCTGGTCTGTTCCCGCTTCCTTTGAAACATTTAACAGAATACTTATTTGAACACCGGTGCTGTTTACTTCCTGCACACGAGCCGCAGAGAGAGAGGTGTTGAGTGTTTGAGACAAAAGTTGAGTGGGAAGCATGCGTAGGAGAGAACAGGCTGCAGTTTTCCATTTTTAGCAGCCTCTGTGCTGTCGCTGGGATCAAGAAGTTTTGCTGCTCAGGGTGGGATTCCAGCACACACAAACACCGAGGGCTCAGAGATGTCCTTTTTTGCAGGTGGAATAAAAACATGCATACCCAAAGTGCCTCGATAATTGCTCACAGGCTTAAATTTGGTAAATAATGAATCACATATCCCCTGCTATTGTGGCATAGCAACAGAAAACAACACATCATAGAAAGCTGCACTGTTGACTGTTATTTAGTCTGCTCAACAACAGCTTAGTTAAAGAATCTGAGTAATTCAATTCAGGTTTGTACTTTTTTTTTAGCTGGCATGAAGGTATTATATTAGGTCGTGCCAAGGAGCAGTGGGTTGGCTTCCCTGAGGATATGTTAAACTGACCAGGAGGAATCTGCAGCATCTGTCTAGGAAACATAGGCACCTTCCTTAAAAGACAGCTGACCCTACAGTATTATACTCTGACATTTAAATTAAGGAGCAGAGATGTGGCCATCTGCAAAGAAGCCCTAATTCACCCAGCTTCCAAAAAAGAACCGACTACCCAGCAAAACTCACATAAATGATTCTTTAATGCCGCCGTGCTCTGTGGTTACATAAACTGCAAATCACTATATTGCCTCTATCAGCATTCGATCAAGCGTAACCTGAAGTCTCAGCAACCTTCCCCTTGTGCAAACTGTAGGGATCATTATTTGGCAGCACACCACTGCTGACTGAAGTGCTGGACTTACTTGGCAGCTACAAGTACAAGGAGCGATTGTTGAGGGCAAGCAAAAGAAAGGACATTTTCAAGATAAAAAAAATATATATATGGACACTTGATTGCAAGTCACTTAAGTTCCCTTTCTGCCGTCCTAAAGGAAATGACCTCATTGAGTAAATAGTTGGCAGCTATATATGGGGCTCAAAGTCCCTGCGAATGACTGCACTTTCCCCTTTCGCTTTTTTAGCCTTATCTCTTTTTCTCTGGCTCTGCTTCTCTCCCGGCCTGCAATTCAGCTCCTCCTCTCATGCTTGTTAAACACACTGCAGGTATTTTAACTGTAGCCGCAGTCCAGTGTCTTTTGGTTGTGCTGTGGACCGGGTACATGCAGATCATTTCATGCATAGCAGTTTAGTTTGAAGGACATGGCATACGGACAGCTTATAGCTATTGTGATGTCTTCCAGATCATGTTTTTGGGGCAACCTTTCGGCATAATCATTCAGTATGCTGCAGTGTTTATTCAGCATTAGGTGATAAACCCCTTTAGATATGCTGTTAGTTGTGCTGTGTTGGTTATTTGTTTAGTCTTCTACTCCACTTTGTTCCTCTCGTCCAACTCCATTCCTTCTTTATTCCTTTCCCTCTATAGTCTGCTCATCTCCCAAACAACATTTATCACTCTATTTCTCACTCTCCTGTCCCTCTTTTTCTTCAACTTCTCTGTTCCTTTCCATCCCTTTTTTTCCTATTGCCCCACCACGCATCACCCACACTTTTTCCGTTATTGTACAGCCCTTGAGGGAGGTGGGGATAACCCAATGCATGTCGTGTTCTCTTTGCCCCAATAGTCAACCTGAGACTCTGCTTCATCTCTCGAGTGGAGTTGCTCTGAGGCAAGCAGCAGCAGCAGTCCCAGCTTCAACGTGCTAGCTGGATAGAAACACTGCCTTATAAGGCACTGGGGATGGTGGCCCCGGCCAACTTTTTTTTTTTTTCTTCAAAACAAGCCAGTCTCTCTGCTCCACACCTCCTCTGGTGAGACGGTTGGGCCTCTCCGTGGTCTTTTTTTGGTTTTTGCTCCACTCCAGTGAAGAAGACCCGGCGTCTTCCGGGCAAGCCCTCAGCAGTCTGAAAATGTCATCCGTCACTTCAGTTATGTAGCTTCTGGTGCTCTTCAGTGGTCAGTGTTGAGACATTTTATCTGGGTTTTCCTTGTTTATTCAAGCCGTAGATGAGTTTTTCTAAACACATGTGATCATGTTGTTTACGACTTGCTATTATAAACATATCTTTTTCACCTTCTTCTGTCATCTATGCACAAACATATTTGGAAGTTTATGTTATCAAAGGAATAGTTTGACATTTTAGAAAAAGGTCACTTATTTTCTTTCTTGCAGAGAAGACGATGCCACTGTTCTGCCAATAGGATGAACATGTAGCCTCAGCCAGCAGCCAGTTAGCTGGAAATAGGGAAATGGCTTGTCTGACTCTTTGTGAAGGTAACAAAGTCAGCACTACTAAAGCTGGCTGCTTCATTTGGTTAAATCTAAAGCGGAAAAACGGACATGATGAGGTTTTGCGTAGGTTTATGTGCCAGACTGCTGGTTGCATGGCAACCTCGCTGTAACAACAAGACTTCACAAAGTTACTATACCTAGCCAAGAAATTAGCTTTGTCTGAAAATAAGCCGTTGTTTACTCTTTCCTGGAAAATGGACATCCAAGGGCTTACTCTGTAGTTGGCAGTGATTTGAGATTTACACTTCATCATCATCATCATCATCTGCATTTTGGTGCACAGCAACCATTTTTGCATCGTAAACTGTATATAATAGGGGTCTAAAAAAATCAAGCTAGTGTGGAAGGGACTCAAACCTGTAGACTGTCTAATAACCAGAAGGGGGCAAGTCCTCTTGTTGCAAAACAGAAGTCTGATTCTTTGTAAGTCTGTTAGGAAATGACCATACTTCTTTCTTGATCTGTTACCTCAGAAAACATTTTCAGAAAGAGTTTATGGCCTCAGGTACTAGTTTCAAGTCTCATTTAGAGCCGCGTCACGTTCACTTTGTTAGTTTTTGTTCCATTTAGAATAAAATTAAAGTTTAATTGGGGTAAGTTTTAAGGTATGGCTACCTTGTGATTGGCAAGTTGCTATCATGTGGGTCTGCATAGGGTCCCTGAGTTCGAGGTCAGTCACTTGTTGCTCATTACATCACGTTTCAAAAGACCACGATGGAGATGGACAAAGTGCAAACTCTTGGTTCCAGAAGACTAGTTCACCCCGCGAACCAGTGGCTGACGTTACAGTGGCTATGTCCATCTTTTATACTATATTATATTTATACAAGCTGTGTTTGGCATCTGTAAAATGCAGCTCATTGCAATGTGGGACTGATAGCAGAAAGCAGTGTACATGTCGTAGACGCTCTGGTTTTTATTCTATTGTAGAAATTTTGATGTTATTATATAGTTTGCTCAAAATGCAACCTGTTATTTTTGCACTGTGCTAGTGAATAGAAAAGATGATATTTAGGACAGTTTGTTAGCAGTTTTCTATAAAGGTAATGACAGACCCTGTGGAGAGACAAGCTGTTGACCTTTGGTCTGTCATCAATTTTCTGTTCACGTTATTTTTTTCCCCCCACATTTTACAGAAAATATATGGTGAAATTGCTGCTCCTAAGTTGAATAAACCAAATTATCATTGATCTTCGAGCTGACGTGATACACCAGACAGCTGTCAGCTGTTTACATAAAGCTAACTGCTTGTTGGCAAACACATTGCATCGAAAATAATACAAGAAATACCATCTTGGGAAGAAAAATTACAGTGATTTATAGATTTTACATCTTGTTATTTCGCTTTTAAAGGTATAAAGATTCCCCACAGCCTATCGTAAAACATCCATTCCAAACTGAAAACACCCCCACACTCAGAGACACGCATAAATAAATAAGCACGTAGTTCTCAGCACCTTGATTACACATTATATAATACGCTGGGCAATTAGAACAAGACATGAGCCAGGATCCATCTTACAGGGATGTGAAAAGGAATTCAAAAAATGAGGAAGAGCACAGTGACTAGATTGTAATTGGTATGCTGGAAGTACAGAAAAACAAAAATACTGCTTAGACTCACATTCTTACTACCAATACAACTATGCTTCAACTGAGCTGCTCATCTGGCCGTATGATTAACCTTTAAATAAACGGCTGTGACTCTCATCCATCCTCCTAATATGACGTTTAAACTTGTAGCTGAGCTGGAACGGGATGTCCTAACAGTGGTATACGGTTCTCATGTGAAAGGAAATGTATGCACCCTGAGGTTTGTCTTAATCTGGTGGCTCTATATGTCTAGACGTAAAGATTGTGGTTGAGATTTTAACTTGTGAATACAAACTGCGGGGATTTGGCAATGCAGCAGTCAGCTTCGATAATCTTTCTGCATAGTTTTTGGATATTGCAGCTCTGATGGAAGATCTGACTTTTGAAGAACTTTCACTTCCCACAGGGTTCAAAGCAGCAGGGTCATGAACTGAGTTATGCAAAGTGCGCTGTGGTTTTGCGCAGGATGAATGCCTAAATGCTTTTTGTTGAATTTGTTGTGCAGCATCTTCACCCCGAGGTGTGAGTGTTAAAGAGTTTGATACCTGAGTCTTGGTGTATTTTTAGTTTCCAATGAGGGTGTGAGTGAGAAGAGCAGAGAAGAGAAACAGGAGGCTCCCACGCATAACGCACAACCCATCCATCTGGCTTCAGCCTTATCATTCCATCACAACCTGCTGGTGAAACAAAACCTCCTACACACATACATACACTTTCTATCACGCGCACACATGCGGGCTTGTGTGCTCATGGACACCAATTTGCATTTATTTTCACAAGCAAACGTATTATTCAGTTGATCTTAGCAACACACAAGCTGCATTGTGTGCAGCCGGCAGCAACAACAGAAACAATACAACACATTACCAAACAGCTATGGATCGTCAGTGAGTTCATACAGCTTTCATTTCCTTTAACAAACCCGAACAAGAACATTTATATGTGTGGGGCTGAGTTTAGACCAGTAGTGTATAAGTGTTGAAGCTGGCAGCTGTAATTCAAATTGTTTTTTCCAGTTCTAAAAATGTTTATATGCAAATGAATGCCAAAGAATTGAAACGTTCGACTAAAATCTAACGCAATGACATAATTTTAGCGTTAGTGTTTTTTTTTTTTTTATTGCAGTTGGCACCATATATGCAGGTCAACTGAGGTTTTTTATTGTAGTAGATCATTTTTTGAAAACCCAACAAAAATAAGTACAACAAATAAGCAATGACAGTATCATACACAGATTTTAAGCCAGGGTTTTTCCTGGCTCAGAAGAGACCTTTGGGAGGGGATGACTTGCATGACCGTAAAGGCAATCAGTCCCTGTTAGTTGACAGAAGTCTTTGCATAAATTCTTAACATCTCTGACTGGTGGGTCTAAATGATGCTGTGTCAAAGTAATGCATCTTTATTCTAATATATTTTCTTCTGAATTATTCACAGAAACAGCGATACTGCTAATCAGAAAAATAAGACATATTGGATCTGATAATCGATCGATCCCTAGATGACAAACATCATGCAACAAAACTGGTTAAAAAAATAATTTGAAGAAATGTTCTCAACTGTTATCATGTTGGCGTAGCTAAAAACCTACCTGGGGGTCACCAAAAATTCCTTATTGCACATTTAAGTGTTTTTCCCCCCTCTTCTATAGTAATATTATAATATCTTTGGAAAATTGAGTGACATTTTTTACTGTTTTTTGACACTTTGTAGACTTTACAATTCATTTAATCAAAAAAAAATTATATCGTAATAGTATATAGTAATCAGCTGCTTCCCAATCACCTCCGCTTGTGACTTCTTAAAACTGAGGCAACGTCAACTGGTGAATTATTAGCAGTTCAGTCATATGGTGGGGTTTCCTACTTGGATCGGTTCGTTTAGGAAAGAAAATAACCCACACAATCTGAAAAAGTCAGAAAAATCATTTACAGACGTTACTTTTTCTTTCTTAACCAATTAATCATTCTGTTTCCCCCAGACTTAGAAAACAGTCATTTCAATCATGTGGTTGCATAAAACAATATCGCTGCTCGGTGGAACATCACTGTAAGCATTTAGACAACTTAGAGTTTAAGGTTAACGTGCAGCAGGACGTTTTGTACAGGCAGTACCTCCTTTGCTGTTTTTCCTGGCACATTCTTCAGTATACTTTATAATAAAGCGTGGGTGCCAAAAATGCGTAGGGCACAGGAGCATGGGACAGAAATCTGTCAAATGCAAGAGTAAGACATACTCTTGTTATTCCCCCGGGAGACATTAGCTGTGCTATTTGTGAGCACAGGATTCCTGCCGTTGTGTCTGACTCGGAGAGTTTACGGGCCCTGCCTGGCACAGTCCCCTCGCTCTGCCCGGCCCACCGTTTATCCCCACAACTATTTTTAAAACGGCTGGAATTTGATCAAAACATTAACTCTCTGCTCAATCCTTTTAAAGCCCAGAGCAGTGCTGCTTGTTTTCTGTTCCACATGCCCAGTGATGACACGGGTATGAGCAGAAGGAGACGTTTTTTGGGGGGGCACTTCAAGTTTAGCAGAGAAAGGTTGTGATGTGAGACTTTGAGAAGTTGGGTTATTTCTTTCTGTGTTTAGCATCTTTCACATCATTGCATTCCTGGCTGGTGGATCCACGTGGCTTTTTATAAGGTGATAAAGAGTGGAAGCAGGCGAGGGGAGAACGACTGTTCTGTAATGTCAACAGCAGGTTGGGTAAATAAAATGGAAAAGAATAGAATGTGCAGAAAAGAAGCACTTATAAACCTCCTGCCTGCTGCTTCTCTGTAGCTTCAATTGGTTTCCACTCCTTGTATTTTGCAGGGGTTGCTAAGCAACCAGCCATAACCCAGTGGCTGGATTACAGTATAGCAAAGATAAAGTGCTATCTAATAGATACCTAACAACTCATACTGATAAGTCTCCCTGGACGGATACTCCTATGAGCTCAGGAAGACATTACTGTACGGTTCTTCATATGGCTGCACAGGGAGGTGTCCTATATCAAACTGTGCTGAAGAAACTGACTGTGTGATTTGTAATTACTGTAATCGATTGTTCGCGAATAAACCCCTTCCTTTGATGTAAGTGACGCCAGCACCGCTGTGGATAAGGAAGGGAGGGTCTGTGGTTGTCTGGAACACGTCCACGTACAGTATGTTAGATGCATTAAAATTTAAATTGTTGATCTAGCTTTACACTTCCCCAGACACTTGTCAGTTATTTAATATTCATAAATAGCCGCTTCGGCTGAGTAGCTGAGAAATGTCCCCCAGAGTCTTGTTGGCTTTTTTTTTTCTTTTTTGATTTATTTATTTATTTTTTTTACAGTAATGCTAATGGAGGCAAATTGGTAGCGCTGTGTGCAGTCAGTCCTCTTGTGTAACTCCATTGCACTAAACAGCTTATTATGAATGATCTGCGGGGTCTCTTTGAATCCCCATGTCTTAACATTTTTGCAAATGCTGTCCAGGAAAGCACTTCAAAGTGGAATGCCACCTGTTTTCAAAACCACATTGTATCCTCTTCAACACTTTAAGAAATCCTAATATTAGCTCAATATTTTTGATTTCAACACCCCCCTCAATGCCCGTGTGTCTGTCTAATAGTCTTTATTTAAAACGTAGTATTATTTATTTGGGTATTTTATGTCTTCATTTGATAGTGGCGGTGGAGCAACATGGTTCAGCTGGTGTTGAGCCGGTAACTGTATGTAATGCAGCATGTATGCCTCCTAACCACTCTGCTATTGAGTCACCACTGCTGAACAGTCTTAAAGTGCAGTTTAATTTGCAAACAAAACAAAAAGCAATCGTATCTCTATCAACACAATATCACTTCCTCACCACAGAGATGTACAAAGCCACCGGCGCCTCTCGCCGTCACCAGGGCAACATGTATTTATTTATTTATCCTTCCTCCACACTTGATTCATCTTGTTTAAAAGAGAGATGTAGAAATGACAGAGAAAGTAATAATATGTCACCAAGAGGTCCAGTTTGTAGATAGGGAATGTTTTCTACATGCCTGTAGCGAGTCCAAGCGCTACAACAGAGTTTACTTTGCATTTCTCGTGGCAACTGTCAGCGAGCAGCTCTTGTCAACTTTTTCATGTCCAAAGTTGGAAATCTGTGAAACCGAACCCCCTCTCCATTCGATTCTTAATAGTTTGAACATTTTGGTCCAGAGCAGCAACTTCTTCTGTCTGCCTCTTCTCTCTTGTTGTCCAGCGTAGTCCTCTAACCTTTCAGTTTAACAATATGTGATGGATTATTGATGCTCTGTTGTGTTGCACATGAAACACTTAACACTTCTGAATTATTGAGTGATATTTGAATTCCGTTTGCACGGTTTGAACGTGTGTTGTTCATGCTTCCATCCTTTGCACTGACAGAAAAGTGGATGCGCCTTAGCTAACACTTATTGACTGCTCAAGCCTTTGCCCAGCACTTCTGTGTCTGCAAGTGAATCAAATTTTTTGTCTTCGATGGCGGCACTGACGGACCGAGAGAGGCTTTACCACTGAAAGTAAGCAGCAGCCCCTGTGAGTTCACTTCAAGCAGCCTGAAACATGATGTGGTTTCACGGTTTGCTTATTTGCTTCCGAGAAATCAGTTCGGTCATGCAGATACTTATGATAGATTTGATGACACTTGATTATTACTGGTGTTAAACAGATTTCAGCCTGCATCCTCGAGCTGCTGTGGTTTGGATTAAGCTGCTAGGACACCATGTTTTTTAAAATGAAAACAGCAACAAATCAATTGCTAGTCATTAAAGCTTAGGCCTACATGATAATTTTGTGTGAAATGTTATTTTTTACACCATTGAAACCTAATGCATGCTTTATATGATCCTTGTTACACAGAGTATGGAAATCCTACAGCATTTCTGACTGGTTATCCATCTGCTCCTAACTTACAGACATCATGGAACTGCAGCGCACATATTAGCGGTGTAATGGTATGTGTGTCTGACCCGAACCGCTGAGTACACATTGTTCGGTTTGGTACTCACAGTGAGCCAAACAATGTCAGAAGTCTATTTATGTCTACATACCTGTGCTCCCAGAACAAAAAATCTACACTGCGAGGTCTAACCAGAACATTCTGGCATTGCACTCCAAAAACACAATTCTGTTTACACCTGATTCTGTAAAAACTAAAAAGTCTGGGCCTCTTTGGTGCAACCAGAGCCATTTATGACTCAGGTGTGATCGAGTCACATGAGAAATATTTGGGACTTTTTTTTACTGCAGACTGTTTTCCAGTAATGCTAACATCAAGTACTTGCAAAATATGTCATACATGCTAATTCCAGGTTTGTTAGTTCTTTTTTTCAAATTTTACATAATAATTAAGGAAATCTTTCTTGTTCTTTTTCTTTTTTTATTGTTCATGGCCTTCTAACTGTGTACAGGCCTGGTTGTGCTGTTTCAGTAGAGGTGCAGGATGTGAAAAACGAGCCCACAGTGAATTTTGATAGGTGCAAAAACCGCCCAGAAACTGCTTTAGTTGAGAAGGTTAAAGCTGAAGATGATGGGTAGCTTAAAGGTATTCTGAACATGTTGCATTTCTCTTAATGGGCATTAAAAAAAGAAGAAGAAAAAAGTGTTTTGTACTTGAGGAAATCTACTGTACTTATTGTTAGGATGCAGTATTTTACTACCTTAACTGTTACTTAAAGAACTATGGCCAGTTAGACACTTTTGAATATGTTAATTTTTTGAAAATAAATGCACAAAACATGGTGGATTTCTCTGCTGCACTGAGGACGTACCAAACCAACCAAAACCACGATTCCTACTGAGCGGTGAATTTCGTGCACCCTCACACACCTCGCATTTGTTCATCAAACGGCGGCTACGTGTGAGGAAATGACTGGGGGTGGATTTCTACTGTGGTTCTAAATGTTTGGTTACTTTGCAGATATTTTTGTAGGCCAATGATGAGTGAATGCAACTTGAATGTGCTTATGAATCTGCATGTATGGTTATATGTGTCATGCATTTGTCATGTTGTGTTTTTTCTTAGCTGCAGTCGAATGCAGAGCGACAGTAGTAGCAGCAGAGTAAAGCTGCCTTAGAGGAAATGACTTGCACGCAGGGACTGGCTTCATGACACAGTGAAATTATCTGCCAGCCCTGGGGTGGGGTGGATCATTTCCTGTATTGCCATGCACGATGGGAGATCCTCGTGCACGTGTGTGTTTGTGTGTAGGTGTGTGCGCACAGACACCCAGCAACCCCTCGCCACCCCCTGGTGTGTGTATTTTTTTTCCTTAAATAGTAGTTTTGTGTGAGGTCAGTCCTTTAATGGGGAAGTGAAGTTGAGATGATGAAACGGAGTGCGCAGCTCGCTGCGGACCGACTTCAGCCGAGCGGAGAACGATGGAGCCAACAGGAGGACAGGAAGATAAGGCTGAGGCAGAGCAGCAGAAAAGGGCAGAGAAAGACAAGAGAAAGGTGGAGGAGAAACAAATACAAAGGAAGTGAGGGAGACATGAAACACATCACACCACACCGCCTAACGCTGTCATGGTTTAACTTGACAAGTGAACAATGTGTCTTAAGGAAACCAATTACAGCACTGGGTCAGACTCAGGTTCTGCGTTCTCTGCTGTAACATTTGGCTTGGTCCACTGTTCCAAGCAGCTCCTCATTGACCCTTAAGGAATGCATAGCCGACAAAAGTTGATAGATGACTTCCTTATTGTTACACACTGTAACGATTAGGGGTTAGCATCAGTCTGTCTTTTGCTTATTTAATGGTCTCCCTGCATTACAATGGGTCAAACTATGGCCATTAAAGAAATGTCTGAATGCCACAAATAGTCAGTTGTGTGTTCAGTTTAAGTAACATTCTGCAGTGCTGCAGGCCATTTCCCAACCTCGGTCCTTTTAGGGCTTCTGCAGTGTGCATTCTGTATGAGGCCGTCTAGAACAGGGCGACATGGATCACTTAAATCACCTCTAACATTTAGGAGTCTTCTGGTTTCCTCAACCTGATAAAATGTAACCTTCGGTGTCAGACAATAAGTACATCAGTAAGCAGTGTTTGTGCTTAATGGTTGGAGTGGAGTTTAAAATGAAAGGTCTCATCATCAAAAATGCTTCTTTTTTTGTTTTTTTAAACCACAATCTAGTTTGACCAAGTGAATTAACATTTTCTTTCACTCTTCTGTTTGTCTTTTACTGGCTGGTTTTATTTTTCTGCTCCTTTGTATTCCTGTTTTTTTCTTTTTTCTTTCTTGGCACATGTTTTCATTGCGTGTCCATGAACACTATGTCCCCAGCAGTGATCAGTCTAGTGTCTGTGTGTGTGTGAAAAAAGTGTGAAGGCAAGAGAGAAAAAGAGAAAAAGGCAGAGATGGAGAAAGTGTGTGTGTGTGCATGTACCATTATTGGAGCAGTAGAACTGTAGTTATGTGGCTACTGAAGCTAGCTTTCATGATAGAACTACATAAGGTAGCATTTGAGATGGTAATCGTTCATGTAGTGCAATATAATACCATCACAGCAGAAACTGTTGTACCAGAAACTGAAGCTAGCAGAGTTAGCTCGCTAGCTCTACTTGATAAATCAAAGGCCTCATGCTCCCATTTTCATAACATAATCTTCATCTTCACTACTAAGAAAGATAATATTAAAAATTTTGATTAATATGGAGACCACAATCATTTTTCACAGATGTTATGGAGAAAGTCTTTTTGTTGCACTTTCACATTTGAACAGAGCTTTCACTTTACACAGTGAACTACTTTCACTTTTATTTTGTGCTGCATCAGTGCTAATGGACAAATCTTCACATCAAAATGATAAATGATGCCAGCTTGATTTCTGTCAGTCCTTTTAGGCATGTCTTGCCAGTCAACAGCCAACAGCCTCGTGACAAAATATCAATAAAATCTTACCCAAAGCTTCACATTTAAATAAGATCAGCTAAGTGGTAGACACTAGAATTTGCCAATACTCTGTAAAAGTCTCACATGCAGGCTGATGAAGATGCTAGCTGGGCGATAGTGCAGAAAGAAGCTTCTCGTCTCCCCATTTAGTTATTGCAGAGCTCAGACAGGTGTGTGACCAAATATTACTCTAAAAAAGAAAGTGAAACAAGGTGTTGTAAAGTCAGATATAAACAAGCTGAAACAAAGTGATGTCAACACAAGATGTCAACACAAGATCCTTGCTTGTGTTGTATCTGCTCTCAGATGTACGTTGCTTTGGATAAAAGCTTCTGCTAAATGTAATTGTAGAATTGTAGAAGTGATGTCATCTATAGGGACTGTTTTTTTGTTTGTTTTTTAAAAAAAGCAGTTTTCCTACAAGCTTAGTTTTTCTGAGAGTATCCCATAACCATTTAACAAACAAAGTAATTTACTGATGAATTTATGTTCAGTTAGGGATCGTCACTAAATGGGAGGTATAGGCTGTTTGATATCTGATTTTTGAGCTGGCTCACTTCTTAAAGAGAACAGACTATGTGTACAGTAAAATCTTTTGCACAAAATCTTTGTTACAGACGCCACTAAAACAGAAACATGTTCAGCTCTTGAGAAATAGGAAAAAGGCAGAATTCATTCATGACATCATCACATTTTCTTCCTGCTCCTGTCTGTAAGGCCATTAAAGGTACCAAATGTAAACTGAATGTGGTAAATGCAGTTCTTAGTTAGTGACTAGATAGTGCGTGGAGGTGACTACATCTCTTCTAGATGAACAGTTTTCAAAAGGTCGCAGAAACAGTGTGTTCATCATTTGTCAGCAGATGAATACCATCGGCAGAATCAAGTAGGCAGCTGCTGATGGAAGAATTAGTCACTGCATCTCGCTCTCTCTCCGTGTCTCTCTCTTGAGGAATAAAAGCCTTCAGTTTAAACTATTTTCTTTGCATGTAGTTGCTGTTTGTGTATCCAGTCACTCAAGTTGATCACTGTTGAATGAAATGCTGAGGGGAAGCTGATGGTTTCCATTCAGACTTGCTGGGCTGCAGTGATGTGGAACTGTTTTTGTTCTGTGCAGTGGTGAGAAAATAGACAAAAAAATAAACTCTTCTTAGATATGCAGTCAGCGGTCAGTAATGCTGTGCTGCTGCATTGAGCTTAGTCCGTCCTGTAGCCTGTTGCCTTTATTGGGTGGAAGATGTTTTCCAAAGATCTTGTCTGTAAATGTTACAGTGGCCTTGTTGCTCCACTGTGGTGATGACTTAGTGGATGTTAAGTAAGTCGGTCAGGGATGACACACTTCCTCTGTAGTCCAGTGATATGTGATCCAGATCATGAATGCATTATTTCTAGCTCTAGACTAAGGGACTCAAATCTCATGAATATAATTTAGCAAGTAACAACTTATGTAGATTTCCGATAAACTCTGCGTTTTGACACTTAAGCTGTGAACGTTCACACAAGTTTCGTAATCCCCTCGCTGTGTGTAAATGAATGCGGACAGAATGGAGCGCAGTATGACTTGAGCCGACTTACAATCAGTTGAATCAGATTTGGCCTTTGTTCCATTATTTTAAGTATGTACTGACTATCTGTCAATCAGATTGCCGTGAGTTTCTGAGCTTTTAAAGACAACCGCATGGGATGCAAGATTTGAATTGTGGCCTATTTGAATTGCTGACATATAAATGCCAGGTGAACATGCAGGCAGCTCATGTGTACTTCTGTTTCAGTCAAGCTCTTACAGCCTGTTTTTTCACTTTTAACATTTAAGCCCTGTCAATTCATGAAACAGTTGCAGTAGTCTGTTTTGAAATAAGTGGCATAGACTTAACTGTGAGCAGAGTACATTTTAAACACCAATATTGCAGTCAATCAGGTTTTATTTAGTTGTGTGAAGCCAAAACAGCCCTAAATATAAGGAGAATATGCCTGGGACTTATTCTGTCATCATTTAAGAAACAGCATATTTATTGATTCACATGTAGTTTTGATGTGTCTGATAACTTTTCAAACCCACAATTCTGGCAGTCCTAATACAAATGCTGGAATCATGCAAAAAAATAACTTTGAAATCTAGGTGTAGTGTGATTTGCTGTATTTATTGATAATAGAGCAACGGTTGGGGAGAGATCTTCCTTCACTGAGAGGTGCAGACCAGCTGGACTTTTGAGTTAGCTTATGTGTGTCTCGTCTCACTTCTTGAAGAGTTTATTCCTGTTATTGTAATGCACACGAACGGATGAAAACAGCTGCTCAACATGAAAGAATCTCAGTGGATAGAGTGATCTCTGACAGACGACTAGACACATCGATTTTCAGGGGTCAGCTGTGGGGAACAGACTTGATGATGACATGATTAGTTGTCATGTTTTCATTGCAACACAGCATCCGGAAGTGTGACACAGCCTTTTGTGGTTAACACGCTCTTCAGTGTAAAGATTTAAACACACTTGGTGTGTTTTGTAGCAGTTCAGCTAATGTTAGTGTAACCGTGCAGTGCCGGTCTGATTTTATTACATCTTTCAATTCTGTTTGATTGTAACTTGGGCAGCATGGCCGTGATCTAAAATTGAAAATATTTTTGCCCTCCTTTGTAATACTTAAAAATGATGGTGATTATCGTTGTTATTTATAGTTTTAATGAGAGGCAGATACCTGCTGAGATGCGCAACTGCTCAGGATGTTTTTCTCTGCTGCATGTTTTCAGTTGGTCAGACTGTTCTTTGTTTGTTTGCAGGACTCCATAAATGCTCTGGTCTTGGACTTGGACTACCCTGCACTACGGAAGAACAAAAATATTGAAACCTTCCTAAACAGATGTAAGTAGTTTGAGATAAAGTTAAAGAGGATGTTTACCGTGTCAGTATATTTACTACACAAAAGCACACTGAATTTCTCTGTACTGTTAATACACTTCAGATGAGAAAGTCATAGGGCAGGTCCGAGACCTCCAGATGAAGTCTGAAGACTTCGACAGAGTTAAAGTCATTGGTCGAGGGGCGTTCGGTGAAGTCCAGTTGGTGAGTATTGAACATCTAAATACACTTCATGATTTTTTTTTTCAGCAATGATCAATGAGTTGTAATATATCTGGATTTTCTGGATATTTAGCTTTATTTTATTTTTATAGTGCCAAATCATAACATCTGCCATCCCAGGGCACTTTACGTTGTAAAGTCAAGACTTTACAGTGTTATAGAGAGAACCCCAACAATTCCCCTGTGAACGAGCATTTGGTAACAGTGTAGTGGAAAAAAACAAACTTCCTTTTCACCGGAGAAAACCTCTGACAAAACCAGGCTCAGGGAGGGTGGCCATCTGCCTCCACCAGTTGGGGTGAGAAGAGAGTGGAGAGAGAGAGGGAAAAAAATAACAATATAATGATAAATACGAGTCCTGTGATGGCAGATCAGGAACAATCATCTCCAGAGTCAGAGATTCCTGCAGAGATGTACAGGGAGAGAGGACAGAGAGGACAAAGCACAAACTGAGAGAGAGAAGACACAAAGTTAAAGATCTGTAACGGTGGCCTGGAGATGTTAAGGACTGTGAAAGGGACAAGAGTAGAGGAGACATGCTTAGTGCATTCTGGGAAGTCTCCCAGCAGCCTTGGCCTATAGCAGCATAACTAAGGGATGGATCAGGCTCACCTGGGCTAGCCCAACTATAAACCTTATCAAAAAGGATTTTTTAAAGGCCAAACTTAGAAGTACAATGGATGTTTGCCTCCTGAACCCTAACTGGGATCTGGTTCTATGAGAGAAGAAGCTAACGTCTAAACTCTCTGGGCACCACAAGTAAACCTGCAGTATGAGAGGAAAAAAAATAAAAATAATAATAATGCATGTGTATTGTAATGATAAAACAATTTCCTAGTGAAGTGAAACACTGCATCTTATACCAGCTGATCAATCTATGTGAAAATTCTTAACATTTATTGTAAATTATGCACTTTGAGTATGTGAAACCATCTATTGTGATTGTGATTTTGTCTACTTTCTTTTTTAATATATATACATTTACTTTTTTTTTACTTTTTTACAGTCAGCAGTTTTGTATGATAAACATTTTAACCTTTGGTCAAAATATATTTAAAAGGAAGAGTCTGAAATATCTCCTTATGATTCTCACTTTTCTAACCATGAATGACTTCTGACCGTCATCATGCAGGTCAGACATAAAGCCTCACAGAAGGTCTACGCTATGAAGCTGCTGAGCAAGTTTGAGATGATCAAGCGCTCAGACTCTGCATTCTTCTGGGAAGAGAGGGACATCATGGCCTTTGCCAACAGCCCCTGGGTTGTACAGGTACAACATTTACGTCATTGATCAGTTCTTAGCAGTGTAATTTGTACATTTGTCGTTATATTCTCCAAAATGATGTCATTGATACTGTGCACAGTAGTCATTTTTAGGTTGATAACCATTTTGATTTGTTCTGCATTCAATTATTAATATTATTATTATCTGAATTAAATACATTTTTTCTTTTATATGCTTAAAAATCCCTTTTGGAATATAATGCTGCAGTTCAAGCCATTGGTTGTTATGATATTTTGTGTGTGTTGTAAAACTGTTTTTGTGTGTGTTTAGTTGTGCTGTGCCTTCCAAGACGAGCACTACCTCTACATGGTGATGGAGTACATGCCAGGAGGCGACCTGGTCAATCTCACCAGCACCTACGACGTGCCGGAGAAGTGGGCAAAGTTCTACACAGCAGAGGTGGTGATGGCCCTGGACGCCATTCACTCCATGGGCTTCATCCACCGCGACGTCAAGCCGGACAACATGCTGCTGGACAGACACGGACACCTGAAGCTGGCGGACTTCGGCACGTGCATGAAGATGGACTCTGTGAGTTGTAGCCCATCAACGCAGCGGCGGTGTTGTACCTACCTGTACTTATTTAACTTCACAGTCAAAGCAGTCTGCCGCCATGCATCTGTTTATTTGAGTAGCCTCCAAATATGTTTTGATGCCAACAAAATAAGTCTATGAAGCACTGAAACGAGATGCACAGCATGAAACACATTTCTTTCTTATTACAAGCTGAAGCGGTGCTGTGGAGCTGTGATCAGCAGCTTAAACGCACTGTTCAAAATCACAGCTTGATGGTCCCAAATTTCACTATGTTTTTCAGTGTTGGAATAATTCAGAGCTGCTTGACTGCTAGATGATGTAATGACTAATGCAGAGTGTGACAGAAGAGCAACCAACGTGTCAGAACTTATCCTATACAACATGCCTAAAAAAGCTGAAAAACATGCTTGTGTGTTTTGGCAGAGGTAATGAACTTGATTCTTCTTGATTCTCACAGCAGCCTTAATTTATTTAGAGAGCAACACCTTTATATTGTTTTAATCTGCCATGCAAGCAGTCCATTCTACCTAATTGGAAGGTTCATTAATCAGAGACAAACCTTTGGTCCTCATCAACTCTTAAATGTACATTGATGCTTGTCACTTTCCTTAAGACAGATAAAAGGGCTGATTTAAAAAAATCTTATGAAAGCACACCGGTGAGGTTCTGACTTCTGAATCCTGGATTTGTGTTGCAGACCGGCATGGTGCACTGTGATACAGCAGTTGGGACTCCAGATTACATCTCTCCTGAGGTACTGAAATCCCAGGGAGGAGACGGTTACTATGGGAGAGAATGTGACTGGTGGTCCGTAGGGGTCTTCATTTTCGAGATGCTTGTCGGTCAGTGAACTTTTTATAAACTTACACTGATTTTTAACAAAGCAAGAGTTTAAAGGTTGCTTTCTTCAAATGTGTTTGAATTGGATGGATAAGTGTTTGTAGCTCTGTGTATGACATGTTGACATTACTTCAGTCCAAGATGTCTGTTTCACTGTTGCTAATGTGCTGTTAGGTGACACGCCGTTCTACGCAGACTCTCTGGTGGGAACCTACAGCAAGATCATGGACCATAAAAACTCCCTCAACTTCCCTGATGATGTGGAGATCTCCAAAGATGCCAAGAATATCATCTGTGCCTTCCTGATTGACAGGTATGAAGTGTTACTAAAGTCAGGGCCTGGTGTTACAGATGAAGGTCCTCAGTAATTGAACTTTCTTCTGACCTTTCGGGCAGTAACACTGGAATATAGATAGATAGATGGATAGATAAACTTTATTGTCTGTCCCAAATAGTGACAGAAATTGTCCTATGACAAGGCCCCAACAATAAAAATACAACACATATGAAAACGCACTTAAGACACAAGATCACAAAGCACAGACGTCTAAAAGAATTGTTAAACAGAAATAGCAGCCGATACTGTTTAGTGTTTATCTATCTATCTATCTATCTATCTATCTATCTGTCTATCTGTCTATCTGTCTATCTGTCTATCTGTCTATCTGTCTATCTGTCTAAATCTGCTCAGGCTCAGCTGGGAAAGCTTTAGAGTCTTCTGTCAGCAAGTTAAAATTGCGCAAAGTGTTTTGGTCTTTTACTCAGCTTTATGATGCAGACATCTCCTCCATAATAATTTATGCTTCAGGGATATGGGCATTCAGGGATTGTAAATGAGCAGACGATATAAAACAGAGCTGCATGCTGTAGGCATTCATAAGTTTGGTCCTAATAGCTGTTCAGAGTGGTTGGATTCCTGGAGCAGTAGGATAAAAATGCGGAATGATAAGAGTGTAGAATTGTCTTTTAGTATGTCAGTAATCACAGTCAATAGGAGTGTTTTTCCTTTAAGTAAATTGCACAATTCTCCCCGGGCAACAGAGCTTTGTGCTGTTTTTGGGAAGCTGGATTGCAATATATGTACAGTAATAATTTGTCATGCAGCTTCAGCAGAATTAGAAGAAAGATACTTGCTAGACTTGAAGGATGGTTGAATAAACATCCAAAATTACCGACATTTATTCCAATCAAGTGCTATTGTAGCCCCGAGGCTTATGTTACAGCAGACTTATCAAGGAGTCATATCTTATCAGGAGGTCTTCAGCTGCACAGTTGAGAGCAGGATTCCTTCTTCTGGCTCTTACTTCTGTGTAAATTAGGTGAAATCAAAAAAGGTGACAATAAATCACTTTTGTTTTAAACATTATTGTTGTTATGATGATATATCTAATTTAAATTAATTGTCTGTTTGAAATCTTAAATAGTTTTAGTGCACTGATAATGATAGAATGGAATGCTTATTTAGTTTTAATGCTTAGAAGTTGACCAACGTTGTCTCTAAAGTTTAGAAAAAATCTCCAGTGTGGTTATTTTGTTGAGTATTGTTTATAATTTATGTCCCCTTTTTTAAAATAATGGTGGCTTCTATTATATTACTTGTGCATGACCCAAAAATACAATTATTCATTTAGTCATGAAAGTTTGATGATTGTGTGAAGTTCTTTCTACCACATTAAATCACAGTTTGTGTGTTTTAATTCATTAAATTCTGTCAAACACTATGTCACTAATCAGTAGGTTTACCTTTTTGCAGTGCTACTGCTGAACTTAGTACAAACAGTAGAGCTCCTGTTTCCTCTACAATTCACACATTTTCTCTTTTTGTTTTGAGGGAGGTGCGATTAGGCAGAAACGGAGTGGAGGAAATCAAGCGGCACCCTTTCTTCAAAAATGACCAGTGGACTTTCGACACCATCAGAGACAGTGAGTATCACAAGCCTGGTTCTGGCACCGACACCTAATTACAGTTGGTAGCATGCATTTTTTATTATCAGTGCAATAAAAGTTCATTACATGATAAACTGTGGAGCTTTCAGTTTTGATTGCCTGCAGTTTTTATTGCACTGTGATCTGTTTAGAGAGTTTTGAAAAAAGAAATCAGAAATTCTGATTACTCAAAACTGAATATACATGTGGAGTAGCAGCTGTGAAAAAACTCGGGCAGGAATTCCTTCAAAGCAGCAGCTGTATCAGGAAAAAAAACACATTACAGTTATTTGTTAAACTGAAAGAAGTTTTGTTTACACAGAACTTCCTTTTTCCAGCAATTCACACTTGCCCTTTTCCCTCTCTTTCTTTTTCTTTCTGCTTCTCCCTCCTCAGCCGTTGCCCCTGTGGTCCCAGAGCTGAGCAGTGACATAGACACCAGCAACTTTGATGAGATCGAAGATGACAAAGGCGATGTAGAAACCTTCCCCACACCTAAGGCCTTTGTTGGAAATCAGTTACCCTTTGTTGGCTTCACCTACTTCAAAGAAGACCAGTAAATCCTCCATTTGTCTCGCTGTCTCTGATGATTTTCAGGACCTCCACGCTTCCACATACATAAAAGACAGATTAGAGATTTGTTCTTGGCTGTGGCTTTGACCTTGTGTTGATTTTGTTCATTTCCTTCTTTAGGTTACTGAATGCTTCCAACAATTCCGTAGTGACTCATGAGAATTCGAAAGGAGAGGTAAGTACTTTCACGTCCACACACAATAACTGCCAGGTGCACCTTGAGCAACGGCAGAAATACAGTTTGGCCCGGGCTTCTCAGGAAATAAATAATACAGGTATCAGTTTACATGACCACACAGAGCAGGCCTGTTGACATAGTGATCAGTCCAGCTTCATACCGTAAGACATTAAGGATTATGATGGAAATGACTCACAAGGGGATTTCTTTCTCTGATCCCATGATTTATTTGTACTTTGTTAGAATTTCAGTGTTCTTAGCTGCGCAGAAAGACTTAAGCAGCTTTCAGTTTAAGTGGCTGAGCTGAATGCTAATCTAGGGAACTCTCATTGGCTTCGGTCCTAAAAGACTGCCGCCCATCACAGTCGACCACCAGTCTTGGTGAGGACAGCAGAGGACTAGTTTATATTTTCAGCTTGGCATTCGTGTTGATGCACTCAGTTATGTATTTGCTGTAAAAATGTCATTTCGTTCATTTGTTTTTTCTCAGTGAAATGTGACAATATGCAAGTTTCAAACTAAAAAAATAATAGTTCTTCCTTAATATCCAGAAATCCTTCATTTTGTAACGAGTGTGGAGTTTATTCTCCGTGTTGAAACTTTTACAATTAGTATTTTTCCCATTACCAAAGGCTTAAATAGCCATGTGTGATGGGAATTAGGTGGTTTAGTAGTGACAAACCTACAAAGAATTATTACCAGACTCAGTGGTTACCCTGAGCTCTATGTAGCGGTTTAGTGTCTGTCAGCTCATTGTTGGGGTCTCACCTTAGATTGTTTGAGTTCACTCTCACTGCTTTGATCAGCAGTGATTCTGGACACAGCAGGCAGCTGTTTACTGGGAAAAGGTTTTTCTAAACCTTAACAGCACACAGACAAAGTTTAAGGTGCTGTACGCAACATTCAGATCCCCTGGAAGTCTATAGTGCACCAGCATCTCAGACCAAAGTAATCGGATGTGTCAACAACACCTCCCCCCCTCCCTTTGCATTTCATTTACAAGCAAAAATAATGCATACATGACAGCCAAAAAACAATTCAGCCACAACCATTAGCCTATGCTAGCATTATAATGGCAGACAAGGGCACCAAAACAGCAGCTGAAACTCCCTCACTGAGCTGAAATGAAATGACTGCATACAAAATAAGTGAATTCCATTAATTGTCATCATTATTTCAATAATCCGATATGGTGTGGGAAGTCACTGTCAGCCTGGTAATTATTGAACCAACAGTTTCAAAGGGAGGGACTCACATGCACTAACATTGCAGCTCAGACCCACACAGAGGCAGTGACTTTGCCAAGGACACCATTACTCCATTATATCTTTGCATAAAAAAGTTGCTTGCTGCTATAATAATGTTCAAATCTTACATATAGAACTTTTTATGACTTGCCAGTGAATGAATTGGAGCCAGATACTCCCTCAGGCGTTAGTAGACGCGTCCATTAGACTTGCATTTAGTTCCCTGTAGCCCCTTAAATGGTGATGATATGTCAGCGTTGTTTCACTGTTCTAACCTTTCCCAAATGGCAAATCTAAGGTATTCCAGAGAGTCAGTTGTTAAAACTCCTCAACACAATTATTTACATTTCGTAACGCTGTCTTGAGTCATAGGAAATGGATGACAGTTTTTTTTTACCTTGAGTGATAGGGTGCATTCTTGGTCACCATTATTAGGGAGTGAGTCGGCTGCCGAACATAATGAGGCACAAGGCCATCCTTTGCGTAAGGTTGACACAACTTTTTATGAGAATCTGTTAGTGGTTAGACATGACAACTGATCAAACTCCTTCAATACTAAATCACTGCAGTTGTATACTGAAACAAATAATAGATTCAAGATGCAAACTTATCAGTTAAGATTTGATTTGTGTCCTGATTCACCAGTTCAAAGGGGTTGTCTGTGGTAGGTCCTGTGAATAAAGGTAACAAAAAGCAACTTTCATCATTCATCAGTTCATCATTTTTACATTTTTACCTTTATCGTGGATAGTCATGCAGAGGATAACCTGTTTATCATTTTTTCTGGCTAATGATCTGAGCATCAGTGACAAAGCATGATGCTCCCAAATTATGAGACTGTTCAATCATAATCTGGGTTATTACAAACAAATTCTGAATAAAATATTGCTGATTTACGTGATTATGATGCCTGAGCAATAATTTTACAAACTTTGGTTTGATAGATACGTTGATCATTTTTGAAATAACATTTTAATAAATCGACAGGGATCTTTGTTAAAAGGTAGAGTAAGCAAGACAGTTTGCTGAAATTTGAACTCAGCATCCAAACAGGTAGAACTGCTCCTTCAGAAGCCTCGCCACCTCCACGTTGCCATGGCAAGGACACTAACACTTGGGCTTGTGGATCCAGCTTTATACAGCGTGGAACTGGGTGTGTCTTTGTCATAGCTGAACCAAAACAAACCTGCCGCTGCAATTGTTGCATTGAGGAGACTGACAGAGGATGGGAGTTTGTGGTCTGTGTCCATAAACAAAGTAACAGAGTCCCGTGGGGCAAAAAACAAGGGGTTTTATAGAATCCTCTGAATGTACTCCATCCTCCTGGAGACGTTTAGAGCCTTTCTGCGCATGTGGTCTATGCCACTGCATGACCGCAAACACTACATTCTGCTTGTTGGCTAAAACACTGTGAGGATCGATCTGAGCCACTTTCTTAGTGTCCTATTAAGTGATTTTTTTCAGCACACACAGAACAGACAGCAGACGGTAAATAAAGATATTCACTGATGTTGACCAGAAGTATGATGGATGAGATGTGTGTATTTCACCTTTTAAGGAGAAACATTCTGAAATATTTTACACTGACATCGATACACTGCTGTGGTGGCAGTAGTAGCTGTTCGGCCTTATTAATATTTGTACAGTATGTCACATCATCTGCAAGCGCTAAGGTGCACACTGCTGGTAATACATGCAGACTGACATTTGTTTCAGCAGTTGGTTCAGATGACTAGATGTCCAATTTCTCTAAAAGCGCCATTGTGTTTTCCTACATCTCTTCCTCACATCTCCAGCGGGAGCAACTAAGATGCAATTGTGGGAACTGAGGAGACCATTAAGACAAATTAGAAGCACCCTTTGCTTTGTCATTTATGTGACCTGTGGGACATGCGTGATTGGTTGATGTTTTTATCTTTGTCTCTTTACAGTCAGCAGCTCTGCAGAAGAAACTTCGTCACCTGGAGGTGCAGATGAATAATGATAAGCAGGTCAAAGATGACCTCGAGCACAAATACAGGTACAGCAAAACCCATCACATATGAGTGATAATGTTTCATCTTGTTGTGCCTATTACAAAAGCACAGTGGTCATGCTGGTCAGTCCTAGAAATGTTTGTTTGACTTATTTTTCTACAGAGCTGCCACCAGCCGTCTGGATAAAATCTCTAAAGAGCTCGAGGAAGAGGTGGGGTTACCACTCAGAAAGCAATACACCTGCATACACCTGTTACTGTTGGAGAGTACTTGAATATTTTTTTGGCTCTGTCCTACTTTTAATATTTGCTGGTGCAATGATCCACCTTCCCTGCTGGGATTCGATAAGTTCTATCTTCCTCACCCAATTTTATGGACTCTCCCAAAAATTGCATTTGAGTCAGAATAATGATTCTTATTATCCACACTTGACCATGTTCCGGTTGAATACCAGTGGGTCATATCCAGCTGGAGCTGCTCGCTGAATTCTAACAACCTCCTTAAAATATCTATTGGGATTTGAGTTAAGCCTCGATTGGATTCTTAGAAACCATTTCTTATAAAGTGAGTTATGGAATCACAGCAGCGTGAAACCAGCCCTATAGGAAATGTTGAACAAAGTCTTATGATTGATTTTTAGGTGAGCACCAGAAAGAACCTGGAGTCAAGTCTGAGGCAGCTGGAGAGAGAAAAGGCCCTGCTGCAGCACAAGAGCCTGGAGAGCCACCGCAAGGCTGAGAACGAGGCCGATAGGAAGCGCTGTCTGGAGAACGAAGGTGACACGAGACGCACTGTATGAAACACACACTGTAGGTTCTGTATGTTCAGCTAGATGTGTATTTTTTTCCCCCCCAATCATTTGCAATTCATTATTTCCTAATTGGACAACTTAATGAAGATGCTAAATGGTAATTATCTATAATCTGCATTATATGAAGACAAGGAGCTGTCATGCTCATGTGACACAATGCAGTTGCACAATAAAATGTGATTTTCACGTACTTAGTGAGACATTAGAGCAGATTATTCAATAAATAGCAGCTAATTTGATGCTAAAGCTATGAAGCTGTCCCCACATGCACTTTCTCTTAGCTACCATTGAGTTTGTTTTTGTAACACAGTTAACAGGAATCCTATAAAACCCACCTCCTGTTTTCTGTGAATTTAGAGACTTTTTGTTTTGCTTTTGGTAACAAGACAATTTGGATGCGAGTTGACTGAGATAATGTGGGATAATACTGCCATCGCCTGGCCAAAGAGACCAGTGGGAAATAAAGGGGGGATTAATAGGGCTACTCATTGCTTTGCCTTAGAAATTAATTGTCTTTATTAGGTTGATATACATACTACTAATCTAATACTACTCATTACAGTTTGTAATTGTGGTCCCTTAAATCAATTCATTGCTGAAAAGTTAAAAACAAAGAATCAACAGCTCTGTATTACAATCATCCTCATGTTTCTCATCTCATATCTCTCTTATAAAATCTTGGTGCATTTATAGATAAACTTTTTTTGAACTTTTTGATCCTAGCATTTAAACCTCACTTCATTGAAACACCATCATATATATCATGTGTTTTTCTGTATTGTGCAGTCAACAGTCTTCGTGACCAGCTGGATGACATGAAGAGAAGAAACCAAAATTCACACATTTCCAATGAGAAGAACATTCATCTACAGAAACAGGTCAGTTGCCTATTGTTTTTATGTTTATTAAAGATATTTTTAAAACATTTTTAATACCGTTATTTTACTAGATAAATCCTGAAATTGGCAGCCTTTTCTTCACTTTCTGTCTGGCCTATACAATATAAAGCATTACTAAAAAAAACAGGTGACACTAGAGGATGATTCAAAGAAAAAAAACAATTGTGACTTAGAAGAAAGCTTAAATGAGCTAAAAACTGAGAGAACTTGAAGGGCAGCCTTTAATTTACTTTAATAATGGGATCTTACATTTCTTTGTGCGATCTATCCAAGTGGCTGGAGCAGATATAATGAAACCTTTCTGTCCTATCTCTGTCCGTACACTGTGGAAAGATAACAGATATGTGATAGAAGATTAGAGCCAGAAGGTGAGCTCTGTGTAATTAGTTTGCAAAAATAAAATATGTAGGAGGTTTGTGTGAAATGGTTATTACTTTATTATGATTATAAAGATTTGTAAGTTACTTAAACATTTTTTAAAGAATGAGATATTATGTAATAAGAACCTGAAACAGATAGATATTTCATAAGCTTAAAATACCTCTAAACCTGTAAACCCAGTGTCACACTGAAGTTTGTAGTGTAAATGTTATTTGCTATAGGAGTATAAGAGTACTTGAACTGAAGGTCAGGACATACCTTCAGCTGCATTAAATACATTAAGTAGAACGGAGCTCGGAGAGGGCAGACCTCAGCCAAAGCCAATGCTCTCACTCGTACTTTTAAAGAAAGCCATCTGGATCCACACCAAAATGTAATGGCTTTTTTTTTTGGCCATGCTTCACTTGTCAACCAAGTTTCCTGAAATTCTTCTTGATAGTTTTTTTTTTTGCATAATCGTGCTTCCACACAAACACCAACAAAAGCAGTGCTAACAAGTAGACAAATGTGGAAACAAGTCAGTGATGACTTCAAACATTTTCTGCATTGATTTGGCACGTGAGGATTCCACCAGCCTAAAAACAGGCGGTAAACATCAACACTGTGATGTGGTCAGGTTGGTTTATTGCACTCAGATAGTCAATATTCACATTCACGTAAAGGCTTCTCAAAGGGTAATTGTTGTTCTGTCAGCTGGAAGAAGCCAACACGCTGTTGAGGGCTGAATCAGAGGCAGCGACAAGACTTCGTAAAACCCAGACGGAGAGCAGCAAGCAGCTGCAGCAGCTGGAGGCCAACGCGCGCGAGCTGCAGGACAAATGCTGCCTGCTGGAGCGTAGCAAGCTCAGCCTGGAGAAGGAATGCATCAGCCTGCAAGCAGCACTGGAGACGGAGAGGAGGGAGCACAGCCAGGGCTCGGAAACCATCAGCGACCTGATGGGTGAGTAAAACACATGAACTGCATTAAACACAGAAAGATTTCTACACAGGTCTGTCAATAGTCATTTACATGTATTAATATTGAATATTAAAGCTACTGAACATTAGCATTAGTACAAATGCAACATCATAATTGTTATCAGATTTTAAGATAATATGTTTTATATATTGTATACATCAGTGTATTTATATGACTTTACAGAGAAATGCAGTCTGTGTTCCAATTTTATTCATTTTGGTTTGCAGTAGTTGTCAGCCACACAGAGCTGGGTTTTTACACCCGTACTCCTCCTAGCTACCACGTAGTAATAAAGTAAACACAGAAAACAATACAGCAAAAACACTTGGAGCACAATATGGTAGTTGATAGTTACACAACTGCAGAGTTGGCCGTCAGTGTGATTCACAATTTAAGGCACTTCTGTGTATGAAATGCTGTTTCCAGGGGTGGCTGATATGGTTACCTGTGTTTTTATGAGGTGGTAATGATATTACATGCCTGTGATAAAAGTTCAGTATCTCTTCCACTTCAAGTCATTTTCCATCTGCCTGCCTTGCAGCTTACACGGTAGATTTACCGAGGGCAGCTGGATGGGCAAGAGCACCGTGCCACCCACAAACTGAGGGCACCAAACAAGCTCTTCAGACCTTAATAAGAAATTTGCACTGGAGTGTGATTTAAGCCAAAATCCGTTCAGCAAAAAACACATTTACTGCCTGTGTCTGTGTGTGTGAGAGAGAAAGTGTTGCCTTAAATGTATTTGGACCACAACAAAATACATGTAATGCTTTAAAGGCTGGTTGGCTCCAGTGCAGCTGTTAGTCAGTTTGTAACAATAGCAGACTGTGGCTGTACTGCTCAGCTCCAAGAATGCATTTGCGTAGCTATACAAAGGAGTATGTTTACATCAAGGCCAATAATTCAACCATAATCTGATTAGATTGGTGCTCAGACTACTTAAACTGTCATATAAAACCTCTTATCTGACTGTGTTAATTGAGGTGAGGTCATACTCAAACACAAACACAGTTAACACGCCCTGATTTCTACCCAGTTAAACTACAGTTGTAGGATGCATTGACCTGTGTGCTGCATTCCTAAATCAAACAACATAAAACACTGTAATTGAATCTACATTGAACTGCTTTGTCCAGTGAACAAAGGATCATTGGAGAAATAGCATTCATTTGAGCTATGTAAATATTTATGTTCACCAAAATATTGCTAGCAGTGGCTTACTTCAAGTAATTGGGGTAATGTGTGTGATTTATTTGGAACAAGGCATTGGTGGTTGCACAGTGCTGCCCTGATCTTGCTGGACACAGGGTGGTGTACACATGTGATAACGAGATTGACAAGAAAGCTAAAAATCCCCAAAGACACTTGTTGGGGGATTGTGTGTGAGCACATAGTTTGAGCTTGCAGTTTGCTGGAGGGTTATATGCATATTTTGTTGTCTTGCAGGACGCATTGCTGGCCTGGAGGAGGAGGCACGTCAGCAACGACAGGCTTTGTCCAAAGCTGAGACTGAGAAGAGACAGCTTCAGGAGAAACTCACTGATCTGGAGAAGGTACATCATGAAGTCCAACTACAGATGAAACCCGATTTCAAAACCTTATGGCCCTTATTCTGTCTTGATTTGGTTTTATTTGTATCATGTACTTTACAATATTCAGCATCTTTGTTATTTCCTGCTTCAGAATGCTTTTCCTATGAGTGAATTACGTCATAGGCCTAATCTAAATGAAGTCATAGGCCTAATCTAAATGAAGTCAAAGGGAAATCTGAATGGCCCCAATGGCTCAATCTGCATCTTGATTTCAGGTCACCTCGTTGTCACCTTGTACAAATAGTGTTTGTGTTCCTTTTTAGATGAACTTCTCAGACCAGATCATTTGATTCATTTAGCATCAGTGTAGAATGATGCTGTGCTGTCTTTATGGTCGGAGCATCACAACAGAAGACAGATGAACAATCTATACAATTACTGACGAGACTTAAAACCCCTACTCTTTAGATGAATCCTAAAAGGCACAAGGCATAAATTACACATTACTTCGCGAAATTATGGGTGCCGTCTTCGTGGATCTTCAATCATTGATTTGTTGATGATCATTTCTTTCACTGAACTTTGACTATATATTTAAGTTGAATGGCTACTAAACTGTTCCATACCTAATGCTAATATAGCGGATTAACTCCTTCAACCCTGGCCCAGGCTGTATCTGTTATGAAAACGCAACCATTGCCATTTTTCAAGGTTGCCAAGCGTGTCACAGTCAGTGAAGAGGCCACTTGGTATGAGTAAAATGGATGTAGCATGTGTTGTGCTTTATTTCTGCTGCATCAAATTCAGTGGAGTTGCAGGTGAGAACAGGTTCAGTAACAGTGTTTACTGGCTTATTGTTGCAAGGCTGTTATTTATTTTCCAGTGTCTTATTGTTTTGTTTTGGCAGAGGTAGAAATATCAAATTTGGCTGGAATTTTTCAAATCTTATTCTGGTGGTTCTATTCTGGTGATGAAGACAATGAGACTTATTATGTTTCAATATTCTCCCAGGTGTCTATTACTCACAGAAGATTGTTCATTTTGGTCTGACTTGTTGCAAAGCTGTTGCTGACTACATATAGGGGTGTTTTTTCCAGGTGAATATTTCCAAAAACAGCAGAGGGCTTAAGGGGTTAAGTATCATGTTTAATCAGCTTGCTATAGCTTCTACACTAATGATAACTTGATGACATGGATTTCTGAGCTCAGTCGCTGCAGTTAGTGCTTTTCTGCCTGATGAAAAGAGGGCAGTGTTTTTGCCATGATGTTAATATAGAATTTTTTTTTTCTTGGCTGGGTTTTCTTTTTGTTTTTTTTTGCTCTTCTTGTCACAACATCTTTCACAACACTTCTGCTGTTTGTTTTGTCTCTGTACAGGAGAAGAGCAACAAGGAGATTGATTTGACCTACAAGCTAAAGGTGCTGCAGCAGGAGCTGGAACAGGAGGAGACGTCTCATAAGACCACCAGGGCCATGCTGGCAGACAAGAGCAAGATCAAAGTAACCATCGAGGGTGCCAAGTCAGAGTCCATGAAGGGTAAGGACACCGACCCTTTGTTTCCGGTAAAGCTGTTCCCTCACAGTCTGTTCTCTGCAGTTTGTACCAGAGAGGCATTCAACAGTTGAGCTTGGTGAAATCATTCGAAGCCAATGCACAATGCTGCCTCGGCGCTATGAGTCATGTACATTACAGCTTTAAATACATTATTGATTATCTTGGCTTTAAACATGTGGACCACACACTGATATAATTGAATAACCCGTGTGCAGAGATGGAGCAGAAGCTGGCGGAGGAGCGAGCAGCCAAACTGCGACTGGAGAACAGAATACTGGAGCTGGAGAAACACAGCAGCATGATGGACTGTGACTATAAACAGGCGTTACAGAAACTAGACGAGCTGCGCAGACATAAGGAGCGCCTCACAGAGGAGGTGAGTGTTTATATTCTGTGCAGGAGGCCAGGGAAGTGTGTTAAGATATTACATGCCACCTACAGAAACAAATGCTACAGCGTATGTACCGATGTGTCGATTCTTAGCTATAGAATAACAAACTGTATTTCAATCCCAGTTTACGAAATCGGAAATACAGACAAAAGCAAATTCAAAGCAACTTCGAAAACCTATCTTAATGATCCAAGTAGTAATTTGAAATACAGTAAATTTAAAAAAAAACTATTCCAATACAACCAGAACAGATTTTTCATTTCATTTCATTTCATTAGGAAATAAATATGCATATTTAAATGTGTGCAAACTAGCCCTCTATTCAGGCCCCCTCTGTATTTCATCCGTTCTTTCAGGTGAAGAACCTGACCCTGAAGATCGAGCAGGAGACCCAGAAGCGCAGCCTGACGCAAAACGACCTGAAGGCCCAGAACCAGCAGCTCAACGTCCTGAGAACCTCTGAGAAACAGCTCAAGCAGGAAACTAATCACCTGCTGGACATCAGGCGCAGCTTGGAGAAGCAGAACCAAGAACTGCGCAAGTCAGTTTACATTCTATTTCATGCTTTTCTAGTTTTTAGAACACAACACTTCAGTTTTTGACAGACAATGGATAACTGAATGTTTTTTTTGTTTCTTTCTTTCCAGAGAGAGACAGGACACAGACGGACAAATGAAGGAATTACAAGACCAGTTAGAGGCCGAACAGTATTTCTCAGTGAGTCTGTGTTCTGTTCTGTGATTGCAAATGTGAATGTAGAATGAGTAAATGCAACACATCATGGTTCTGTATCTTACTTGCTGAGTGTGTAGGCTGTAACATACAATCAGAGCAACGATCCTTTAATTTCAGTAGCTAATGCACGTTGTTGTGTGTATTGAGTTGCTGCACCAGTGTTCACTGTTCAATAGGCGTCCATTAGTTAATGTGTTTTTCTAATAATATAAACACTACAGAATGTAGGTCAACAGACTAGTCTAGCACGTAGTGAAACCTCAATGTATGTTTCCATTTAACGTAGTTTCAGTTTGTTAGCTTATCTCTACACACTGTGCACATTCATTATTACTCAGGTGAAGTAGTTTTTGCCTTTGAGAAACTTTCTTACTCCTCCGGTCTTCCCGCTGGAAATTGCCTCTACACACCTCATTAATCCAGCAAAGATTTATATATGTGAATGTGATAGCGGAGAGGCTGTATTTAACCTGCTACCTATTTTCCAGACTCTCTATAAGACCCAGGTCCGTGAACTGAAGGAGGAATGTGAGGAGAGGAACAAACTCTACAAAGATGTGCAGCAGTCTCTGCAGGAGCTGCAGGAGGAGAGGTGGTTATTCTGTCTAAAATTCAATATAAAATGAATGCCAATTGCCAAAAATGCTTTCCCCGTAACTGATGCTGACTTTGAATGCGAACAGCTGATATGCACACAGTTCTATTCATACTTCAATAGGTGCACATCACTGCTCCTCGTATCGAATGCAGAAAAACACACAGGGCTCCTGTGGATGTTTCTGCAAGGCTGGCTGTGACTATGCACTTTTTACAGGATTATGCCGTAGTTACATTCCAGTTGTTGTTACAGATTGGACTGTTAGCACCGTGTCAATGTGATTATTCCTGAGGTGTGAAGAGCACATTGGACGCACACAGCACAAGATTTGTGGGGAATTTAGAACTGTTTGGACACCACTGATTGAATGCGTGTACAAATCAAAACACCTCCAAACTCTTACGGTCATCTATTCCAATTAAAAAAATAAAAATAGCTGTTGAAACCCAACCACAACCCAGGCAAATTAAGACATAAGAGTCATTTCTGAATTAGACATTTGTACATTTGGATTTGTCGCTGTCATTCAGTCTTTGATTTATTTTTTTCTAATTTCTTTCAGGGACTCTTTAGCAGCCCAGCTAGAGATCACTCTGACAAAGGCTGACTCAGAGCAGCTGGCACGTTCCATCGCTGAGGAGCAGTACTCAGACCTGGAGAAGGAGAAGATAATGAAGGAGCTGGAACTGAAGGAGATGATGGCCCGCCATCGTCAAGAGCTAGCTGAGAAGGACATCACCATCAGTTCGGTGAGCTGCAGCAACACCTGTTCCCTGACCTTTCCAGTTAATATGTTCAATCTGGACGATAGATTCAATTGGTAGGTGGTTTCAGCAGCTTTTTGATATGTTAAGTGAAACCATAGTGAACATTACTGAAGTATTACAACATGATGCACAACTACAGCACACTTTAAGTGCTGAAATCAGACCAATATGACCTTAGGTTGGACGGTGGCAGTCAGCTTGGATAGTTCGCACTATTACCAATAGCAGTGACAATATTATCTGCTCCATGCAGCTGGAAGAAGCCAACAGAACCCTGACCAGTGACGTTGCCAATCTGGCCAATGAGAAGGAGGAGCTGAACAACAAACTGAAGGAGGCAGCCGAAGGTAATTAAAATGTTTAAAATTCAAGCTTCCTTTTGCATTACAAGCTAAATCATGTTGTCATGGTTTTGTCATTCACTCTTGATGTGTGTCTTTTTTTAGAATCAGATAAGTCGAAGGATTGGGAGCAGCAGATCAACCAGATGAAACAAGGATTTGAGAAACAGCTGCAGTCAGAAAGGACGCTGAAAACTCAGGTTGGTGTTACAAACATGAGGCACAAACTGATCTAGATCTAATCAGACCATTTATGTGCTAAATTTAAAGTTATTCCCATCACATCGTTTCATAAATCACAGTTTTCATCACTCGTGTCTATCCACAGGCTGTCAATAAGCTGGAGGAGATCATGAAAAGGAAGGAAGTACGTGGGGGTGGTAGTCGCCGTGGTAATGATACAGACATGCGGCGAAAGGAGAAGGAGAACAGGAAGCTGCAGCTGGAGCTGAGGTCGGAGAAGGAAAAGCTCAACAGCTCCATTATCAAATACCAGAGAGAGATCAACGAAATGCAGGCAGTAAGTGAATGGTCCACTTTCAAAAAGTGAGATAGCCCTGACATTTAGATTTCCTTTTCCCAAGTGTCATTGTTTCCCCTGCTGAGAGAAAGTGATGGGCTTCTCTTCTTTTTAATGTTCTCCTCTCTTGTTTTAGCAATTGTCGGATGAAAGTCAGATGCGCATTGAGCTGCAGATGGCTCTGGACAGTAAGGACAGTGACATAGAGCAGCTGAGGAATCTCTTGCAATCGCTCAGTGTTCAGTCTATGGACTCTGCCAGTGTCAGCAGCGGGCCTGAGTTTGATGCTGATGATCAATACACAGGTAAGAGCTCAGCTGCTGTAAATAAAGCAGTATTCTTAAGCGTTTCTGAAAGTATTAAGAGATTTGACTGAAATACGTTTCAGTATCTGATGTTCTTCTATCTTTGGTGAAGAATACCAGTTTTTTCCTCTATGAATGCCTTCACCTGCCCTATTTGACCTCGTTTCCCATCTATCTCAAACAGCTGCTTAATTTTATCGAAAACATTTTCCCCACCTTCTGTTTGTATTCCAACCATAATTCTAGCTGCATCAGGATTAAATCTCCTTTGATATTCTGTGTATTTTTTTTATATGTGACTTTTATTGGTTTAGTTTATGCAGTTGTTATTTTTACTCCAAAACAATGTAGGCGTAACAGGTGTAGACTTGTTATCAGTTAGTATGAAACATTTTTTTACAAGTTACTCAGGAGTGATGAGAATAAATATTTGGTTCGCTGCTGTGAAGTGAAAATCAAGCAGCCATTATTTTCGGAAAACTGCACTGAAGGCTCCTGCCCCCCTCTGCTTTTGTTTGGAATCAAAACTGTATGCATCGTAACTCTGTGTCTCTTCCACTCAGGAACGAGGCTCGAGGGTTGGCTCTCTCTCCCTGTCAGAAACAACACAAAGAAGTTTGGATGGGAGAAAAAGGTATGAATAAACCAGTGAATCTGCTTTAATGATGTAAAACAGGTCTCTTTGATTAAGGTGTTTCCTCACAATATCTGTCCTGTTCTTTAGTATGTCATAGTAAGCAGCAAGAAGATTCTCTTCTACAAGAGCGAGCAAGACAAAGAGCAGTCCATTCCCTACATGGTGCTTGATATAGAGTGAGTATGGCACCTGACTGCTCCTTTGCTAAAACTACTCAGTCCTTGTTGCTTTCTTCTTATAGGCGCATTTGCTGTTGTACTGAAATGCACAAATTCACTTTTTAGATGGTTTGAGAAGGAAACATAACACTTATTTTCATCACACAGAAAAATCTTCCACGTGAGGCCTGTCACTCAAACAGATGTGTACCGTGCTGACGCCAAAGAGATTCCAAGGATATTCCAGGTGTGCCTCAAGACTGCTTTAATCATTTTAATTCTGAACTTCTGAATTTGACCTTCTGGATGGTACGAATTGGAGCCCGACTGATGGATTTTTGTTTACAGATGCCAATTTTTAGAGACTATAAATATCCAATATTGATATAGCAGGCGATACTCTGATGGGGTCGTTGTTTATTATCTTTCCAGCAGTGTATATCACAAACTACTTCACAGCTCACTGTGAAGACACCTTTGTCTGCTCAGCTGTGACGTGTACTCTGCTACATGTGCTGCAGAGCGTGCTGAGAGAATTGTAAAGAATGGAGTCAGAGTTA
>NW_007577767.1:115046-121111 GCF_000690725.1 Stegastes partitus | reverse complement strand
GTGTACTCTGCTACATGTGCTGCAGAGCGTGCTGAGAGAATTGTAAAGAATGGAGTCAGAGTTAACCAGTAATCAGTTGGGCTCCAGTTTAAATATTTGTGAACTGCAAAGATTTAGACAAAACATTCTCCATCCTTATCGTCTGTTTGCTTTCCAGATTCTTTATGCCAATGAAGGTGAAAGCAAAAAAGAGCCAGAATTTCCTGTGGACCCCATCGGAGAGAAGTCCAGCTACATCTGCCACAAAGGCCACGAGTTTATCCCCACGCTTTACCACTTCCCCACCAACTGTGAGGCGTGCACCAAACCTCTGTGGAACATGTTCAAGCCGCCGCCGGCTCTGGAATGCCGGCGCTGCCACATCAAGTGCCACAAGGACCACATGGACAAGAAGGAGGAGATCATTGCCCCCTGCAAAGGTACGATGCTTTAGTACCTTATTTTACCAATCTATGAACTAAAAAGTGAATGTCAATTAGTGCTACAACAGCATTACCGAGCTTTTGATGGTTTAAGACTGACATTTTATTTAGTAAATAAGACATAAAGAGATGATGAAATACTGCTTCTCTTCTATCACCAGTGAACTACGACGTGTCTACAGCCAAGAACCTGCTGCTGCTGGCCGTGTCCCAGGAGGAGCAGCAGAATTGGGTGAGCAAGCTGGTCAAGAAGATTCCTAAGAAGCCTCCACCACCAGAGCACTTCGCACGCTCCTCGCCACGTGCCTCCATGAAGGTTCAGCCCAGCCAGTCCATGAGGAGGCCCAGCCGACAGCTTCCTACCAGCAAGAGCAGGTAGGAGAGCACACGGGGGGAAACAAAACAGCCTTTAGTTTTTGGGGATTGAAACTAATGAGCTTAGTTGTGTTTCAGTTTGTACTCGATGTTATTTAGATAAATTAAAAGTTATACGAAAGGTCCCCAATGAAGCAAAGAACAGGCTGTGGGTTTAATTACACAATAAAGAGAAAGTAAGCTTTTTAAATGCACCATCTGCAGAGTTGAAATGGTATTTCAGGTCAAACCAAACACGTTACATAATCTGTGCGTTGTGGGAGTGATCAGTACTACATTAGTTAGCTCTTAAAAGCCCTAAAACTGATATGATTTGATTAACATAGCATACTCAGACTGGATTTATGTTAATTATTATTGCCGGCAGGACTGTAATGCATCCTGGGAGTTTGTATGTGATCGACTAGAGCTGAACAATTTCAGGAAAATATCTATTTGCGATTTTTCTCACAGATTTTGTGAGAAAACAAACACAAGCAACAAACATAGGAAACAATTTGGGTTTCAAAGGAGACATTTTTGAAAAAAGAGAAAGATTGTATTCAACATTACAAAAGTAACTTTGTGCAGAAATTCATGTGAAGTTGCTTTTTAAAAGAGAATTTTTCTATTTCAGTGACAGTGTAGACTGCAGCTACTCTATTCAGGTGGGATGCAGACCAGAAGTATTGACCCAGCTGTCAAAAACGAATACTGTTTAAGGAGGTATCCCTCTCATTTAGATTACATTGGCAACCCAGATTCTTACTCGACTGCACCACGGAATTACCCAGGAATTAGCCCGATTCTTTAACGCTGTGAGCATTTACACTGGATTTGTAAGATACACTTTTTTTTTTTTTTTAAGTCAAGCCTGAGCTCAATATTTACTGTGTAGTAGTTTTCAAAAGTGTGACTGCCACACAACATGGACTGCATGAAAACAACATTTTAACCCTCTTTCAGAAAAACTACATTACCTTCTGTCTCAAACAAGCATGTTCCCTTCTGTCTGCAAAATATGGACTGTAGGTCAGTGAGTCTCAGTAGTGGTACCGTTTATAATGCTATGTTGTGGTACATTTTACCTTCGTCAAAAACTACAACTACAGCACTTGGCCATATTGCCATTTTAGTAACATCCCCATCAACCGCTTACCCCCTGACAAGACTTTATTTTAAAAACCAGTTTGTGTGTGCAGTAATTGTTACACAACCATCCAAACTAATCTCCCCTTTCAGATTGGAGGACTTCGGTCTTCAGGACTGGCACTGGGCCTTGGATGATATCGAGGATGATTGTTGCTCTATACATTTCTGATGAACACATATGGTAACACTGTGTGCAGTGTGTGCTGTGCAGTGCCTACCACGGAAACAGTTAGAACCGCAATGTTGTTTATATGGCGATAGCTATATAAATCTGAATCTAGGGAAGCTCCTTTTGTCATTTCCACCATTTGATCTGATTTCTGCCTTTTTTTTTAAACGCCCTCAAAAATGTTTCCCTCATTGTGACCTTCCATCCTCTGACCTCAGCCCACGCAGGTCGAACGGCTTCAAAATGAAGCGAGAAGATTCCTGCAGTCACTGGTATAAATGACGAATGCTCCGGTCTTGTTCTTCCTTTGCCCGGATGTTTTCCTGCAAATACTCAATTCCTGAATGTGTGTGTATGTTTCTTTACGAGCTGGTTCTCACTGTGAGGTGGTGGCTGGCTACCTGCAGGTGGTGAATGCACTCTGTATGATGGGCCTTGTGCACGTGGCACGTTGGGAATCTGCTCTCGTAATATTTCAGATCACTTTGCCACTGGGTGTTTGATATAGTGGCAGAATAGTGGACAAAGCTTTGAATATATTAGGTTTATTAGTTAGCTTTTGTGCCATAAAATAATAATAAATAACACCATAAAAAAATAATTATTTTGATTCGAACCTTTGCAAAAGCCAGTATATGCAGTTCTTTCATTCTGTTCTGTCTGTAAATCAGCCCTAGCCTCGATTAGGTAATTGTGAAACAGGGAGACTTTACTTTAAATCATAAGAGATGTCATTAAATATCACTGAATATTTGCTGAACTTAACCTTCCATCTGTTTGTCTCTCCTTCCAGTTAACCTTGCTCTGGAGCGTGGTGCCTCTCCAAGGTGGTGGGGTGTGTTTCCTCCTAAATCAAAGACTATACCAAGCTCCGTTTGCAGATCAGCACACTGAACTCCACATCACTTCTCCACTACCCACCCACTCTGTCCTGCTTCAGCCCGTGAGAGTTACAAAGTCCATTTTCTCTTTTGTTCAACTTGATTCCAGGCACTTACGTCTATCAAGCTCACTTCAACACCTGTGATCTTTTTAAACAAGCTGGGTAGCTTGTAAACATATTAGCTGAAGTCTTCTCTTGGGCCCTTGGCCAGAGTGATTACGTGTCTCGGGGTCACTGGAGGAGCTCGTTGATTGCCCACAGAACAGAGAGCTCTTATAAGCCTGACCATGGCTGGCAAGAAGGGGATACACTTACCTCAACACTTCAATTCAAACAATCACCAGGACACACTGTCTGATTGAAGGACCCAACAGGAAAAATTCTCCTCACCACCTTTGGGGATTCTTGTGGCCAAAAAATGAAAAGACATTCTTGTGTTTAATGACTATGAACAATATGAAGGGTTTAATGGGGAACACTACACTCAGAAGACAGTCAGTTCTGTATTTTGTTGGCTGAATACAGCTGAGGTTGTTTATCCCAGATAGTGTCTGTACTTTCTTTAACATAATGATTGTAGCTTCTTGCTTTCCACAATTCTGCTTTTAGATGCGTGTCTACCAGGGTCAAAGAATCTTGAATAAGATATTTGAGCAAACACGTTTTGACTTCTTGTAAAGTCAGTAAGGTGGGGAGGGGACGCCACGTTCCTCTCGCATTTGAGCAAATAATTCCTTGAGTGCTCTTATTCAGATTTGCGACTCAGACACGCTCTGACTCACCGGTTTGTTGCTGTATGACTACAGTTCTTAGTGAACAGAATCCTGCTCTGAATGGCATTAGATGGAGGGCCAGACATGAGATCCTCGCAATCCCATAATCGTACAAACCTGCACTGTCATTTCTGAGGGTTAATGTTTACTGAATTCAAGGGGTGCACCGTTAATGCTTTTCTGATCCGAGCTCAGCTCCTTTTGTTGTTTTGAATGTACATCTGGGCTTTACCAGAGACGACACACAGGCATTGTATTACGTGTATCCAGATATACTTGACTGAAGCCCCCTTTCATCACCAACTACTCTGCATGCGTTTGCTTTTTCAGGCCCTGCACTTGAGTGCTGTCACCCACAGGCCTCCACCTACTAGCAAATGTTGTTTTATCGTCAGTAGTGACAATGAAAGTGAGGGGAAGTTAACCAGTAAGAAGCAGAAACAATGAAGGTATTCAATCATATCCTGGTCCCATGAGTTAAAATACTGAGCAGCACTATTCCATTGAAAGTTTTTCTAAAAGTGTTTGTCCTGATATTTTTGTATTAAAAGTAACCAAACTCTGAGTTTGGACACATTGTTGTGTGTATGTGGCTTATATAGCAGGTGGAGAGTAAACTATGTGAGTGTGTGTGTGTACCGAGTGCTCTCCTTTAACCAAGAAGCATGTTTTATACATATAAATATACACAGTATATATTTTACATGCCATACAGTGCACATTATATTATTTATACAGCCTTGTCCACTTTGTATTTAAGGGCTCTACATCCAGATTGCATGTTTGCTACCAAACAGCTCTATAATAATAACCACTTCAACAATAAAGACATGGATGTGCCTTTTGGTTTTGGATTATTTCTCTGTCTTAAATTGTTGGGACGCTCTAATTCTGTTGAGGTGCACGAGTTTTTCATGCATGACACTGAAGGGACCACACTGTAAGAAGCAGAAATGTTTGGTTTATTAAAATAGAAAAGGAGTTTGCAAGTATAAAAACTATTCAAAATACAGTATTTCTTATCCTGAGAAGGAAGACCTTCGATATCCTTGGCTTGTGCCGTCCTGTCTAATACTACAATTTTGTATCACTTAAAGAGTGCATTTCTTTGTTCTCACTACAGGTTGTTGCACATTTTTCCAGACTGGAATGTTACATAAGGAAGTATGTGGGTTTAAAAATGAGGTAAAAACTATGTAAAAAAACAAAGCAACAGCATTACAACAGCTGCTGACATAACCGTTGTTGCCCATCAGTTTTATTTTTCAGTACTGCCGGGGTCCAAAGTGATTCAGTAAACTCTGTGGCGTGACACTTCAGCCAGTGTGCTGTCCTTCCAGTCTTAGTCTTCTTTCTTGGAGCTGCTGCTGTGTCTCTGGTAGTGGAGCACCGTGAGCAGCACCCACAGGTTCAGCAGGGTCATCGCGATGAAGCGCACCAGAACTGTGACGAAGGGAAAGATATTATCACAACCAAGATGGCTGGATGGAGACAATGACGCTGAGGGGAATGTAACCGTAAATCAATTCAAATCAGTGGAACTGTAGTTACAAACATTGGTTACAGGTGGATCTGTAATTTGAAATGTGCTGGAGGTCAGCTGGGGTGCCTGCCTCTCTTAAAAAGAGCTGTAAGTTTCATCTGCCACAAATAACTGCAGTGAAACATTCCTCTACTCTGCAGAAAATGTGCTTCTTCAGCACCAAAGAAACAACATTCTGATCTCTCAAGGACCTTCTCTGGTAAATATCTACTTTATTAACCTGTTCACTCAGTGTTTTCATTAGCTAGGAAGCACATCGTGAATGAAATAAGCACTCATTGCCAACATCTCCACCTTGAAGCTGCAACGCACCACTGACTGTCTAAGAAGCACAGATTCAGACGAACAAGGTTTCATATGTAACAAACCTAAGGAGCCAATCCTCTTGCATTGTGGACCTTTTTATATCATTCTTCTTTGGAATTAGTTTCTGTCAGAATTACTCAAATATGACTTTGTAGTGTGGAGCAGGTTTACAGTGTTTGAGCAAAGCTGCAGTTAAGCTGGTGTGCTCGGGCTGTACTGAGTAAGGAGAGGGAGGTCAGGACTTTATGGATCTGCACTTCTAGATAAAGGAATGCAGAGTTACATCTAAGCTATTTTAAGACAAGTAGAGGTTGTTTCCATGGAGAAAAAAAAGTTTAAAGATGTAACTTAAACCATTTCTGCACTGTCCTAGTACCAGAAGAACTCATGATTTAAAAACTAACTCTTCCGATGTCTGTATTTCAGATGAATTTATTGACATCTATCTGTGCATGTAATGCAT
>NW_007577767.1:103284-114772 GCF_000690725.1 Stegastes partitus | reverse complement strand
AACCGACAACCTTCTAGCTGTGAGGCAACAGTGCTAACCACTGATCCACCTTGCAGCCCAGACTACGCCTCTTGAAAGAGCTAAATGTCCCTACTGCATGCTGCCATGAAGGTCATCCGTCTCATCATCCTTCAAGATGTTGCTCTACTGATGGATTTGAGTTTGGTCTTTCTGTAAATGAGTCTTCATGCTGTGTAGCAACGCAAGCTTTGGGCATTTGCACCTAAAATGCTGCCCAAACTTGCAGTCCTTATAATTTAGATGCAAAGAAAACAACTCTTCTGATTTGCTGAAATAACTGCTATTATCACAAAGTGTGATTTTTACTTTACAAAGTACAGACATGGCAGATTCACACAAGACTAAGATAACAAATAACCTCTGCAGCTATTGGAAATGACTAGAGATCCCCAGCTATTACTCCTGTGCAAATAAGTTTGATCGACAAAGTGGAGGTTTTAGGGAGTGAGACTTCAAAATATTAATGAGCTGTTACTTTAACCTAGTCACATTCACATTCACATGTCTACATCTTGCATCTTGAATGCATTAATTTGTTCTCAAACCTGGTCATTACAAAAAAAAAAAAAAAATCCCCAAACCACAATTTTCTCTTTCTCTTTCACTTTTACGCAGGTTTCTGAGAATTGAGGAATAACAGTCCTTACTGACCACTGACTCATGGATGGATTACTGAACAGGCCCAGGTGCTGAAGGGGTCAGGAGGCTCTGGGTCAGAGTGACTGCTAACAGTTCATGTACAATAGTCACAAAGCTCAGTTAAAAGTAGAGCTGTGTGGACAGAATACAAATAGATGATAAACACAGAGACACTAGATCTTAGAGTTTATGTTGTATGTAGTCATTTTGTGTCTCTTTCAGTCTGGCTCATATATGGGGGAAGGTTGCGGGTCCATGTTCTGATTGAATTTGGAGCATCCAGAAGCTGCCCTCTGCACACCACAGCAAAGCAAAACAACCACCAAAAACCCTCATGTAAAACCATGATGGTAGTCATTTAGAAAACAAATCTTTTCCCTCTGAAATGTGTAAAGAGTTTATTAAATATGCCAATCTGGGATGCTACACATCCCACAGTCATTTGTAATTCAGACCGACTTACCCTGCATGTCTCCAGTCGTCACTGTGGTGGTGTAAATTCGAGCTGAAACAAAGAGGAAGCCGAGTTAATGACATCCTCATTATCCAGCAGAGCATCTGATATTTAATTAATGAAGTGTTGAATTGGTAATTTATTAAATTAGCACCCAAGAAAATAGTATCATACATATTCAGGAAGTGAAACATTACAGTGACGGTACTTTGGGGAGGAGAATTTATGTGAACTGATGAACTGGTTAAGCCAATTAAATCTGTTGAGGAATTCTAAACACCAGTATTAAACAGATATAACAGAGGGATTCTGACATTTTTGTGAACCTTTCAGCCCATTGCTTTGGCTTTTACAGCGTGCGACTTAGATGTGTCGGTTCACTGTCAACGCTCTCGTTAGCATCCTTTTCATTGTTAAAGCTCTAGAAGCCCATAATCTGCTACTGCCAAGGCACAACACACAGTGTTGTCATTCAACAGGTGAACCTATTGGAGTATTTAGCAGCTAAGGAGTCAGATGTTTTGCTTGGGACATTTATTATGTTTGCCAACTAGAAGCGGATCATCCTATATGTTGGTGTTGCTTGTTTTTGCTGACCCAGAGTGGTCAGAGGCCTGTACTGCCAAACAAGCAGGGCAGCCACTAATGACTAGTTTTCTATCAATTAAACTGTTGACTATTTTCAAATTAAGCAATTAATCTAAACAATTCATTTTCCTTTTTGGACACACTGTATGTCACTGTATGATGCAACACAGTAGGAAATGTAGACAAAGGTTTACATATTAAAGAGCACCACTGTGCACTTAATCTGGAAACTCCAATGTGGTAAAAATGAATTTAAAACAAACAGGGTTTATTAATGAGGTCAGTAGTGCAACTCTAAAAGACATCCAATGTTCTAACAAACAAAGCGCAGCTGATTATCTCTTTATTGTACTCAAAGACTTTGGCAGAAGCTTCAAATTTAATGAAAATGTAGGCGTTGTTTTCTCATCAGGGCCTCAAACATCACTCTAAGGCTAATGTGATACGCCACTGAAACTGTGCACAGTTTACAAACCACCTGTTTGTTATATTTGAAGCACTCCAGTACTTGTGAGACCTTTGAGACATGAAACCAAGTTTGACTCTGCTGCCACAGTCATCATCTAAAACTGTCGAGCTGACTGCAGCTGATCATCTTATCAATATCACTGTCCCACCATTAGAGCACATGTAGATCTGTTTCTAATTTTAATTGTGGATACCATTAAATGTGTCGCTTTAATACAGCCTGTCCACTTCCAGCCTTTCTGCTGCAACTCTTTGTTTAACAGTCGAGGGAGCGAGTAACGAACAAATAAAAAAAACATTATTCAAACCTTTAAGTCAGCTACTGCAAATCTAGAAAGGTCAACAAGTAAAAGGCTTTAGGGCTTTATCGGTCTCTGCTGTAGGATTATGTCACCATACAAAGGCGTATTGAATAAAACTGCCTTAAAATAGATTGCAGTCCACATAGAAATAAAAAAAAATTTAAGAAAAGAAGACTGAAGTTCCCTCTGCTGTGTTTGTCAGGGAAAGAAAACTCTACAAACTGTTGTCCTCGTAAAATATTCCCTCACTATCCCCACCTCAAGCTTCTTGGGATCCTATACAAACAATACAGATAGCAGTACTTTTGTTGATGTTGTATTGTGCTGTTATCTGTTCCAGAGTAGGGTATGTGTGCAGCATATGCTACGACAGCAATGCACCCCTTAGGAAGTGAATCAGCATCACAACCTTGAATGCCCCAAATCAAACCTGACGTTACCTCACTAACTCGAAATCCCGCTTCGTAGTTCAACCCTTAGGTTTAAAGGGTATTGCTATAAGGTATTTCTAGGGGGTAAAGGGTTGGAAAATGGAACATAGCTGCTGGAAAACAAACTGCCAGAGTCAGGATTTTGAGAAAAAAAAGAGGTACAGCAGCAAAACACCGAGGACTACTTGGTTTACACTCACCCATACATGTGTAGGTAGCCAGACCCCAGGAGAGCGCGCTAACCTGTCCGGCGTCCTTGGACCTCCACAGGCACTGCAGCTGAGCAAACTTACTGGCTGCACTAATGAACGTGCACAGGCTCTGAGAAGAGAGTGGAGGTCAGACTTCATATTATACAATGACAAGCTCTACAACTGAGCTGAATTTCAAAAAGTAAAAAAAAAAAAGAAAAGTTTCAAACATTTTCTGTAGCTTCTAATGTCTTAAACTTTAGGAAGAAAGGAAGTTTCAGGATCACTGCTCTCACCTATTTATATGCAAAAGGCCTTAAGACATATTCATCTCATTAACCAACGAGGCCGTTTTATAAGGTCTGGGTGTTTTTTCTGAGAAACACCAGGTGAAATGAGGTCTGGATAACTTTCTTCTCAAGTCTCCACCTCATTACTCCTGACTGATGACATGCCATCTCTTTGCTTACTCTGTTATATACTGTGACTTATGATTGATGTTAAACTGATTTATTACCATGGCCAAATCTATGATCCACTTGTCCACGGTGAGGAGCCTCCAACCGCCGACAAACCTGAACGCACTGTGTTAAGGCAGTAGCACGTGACACAAAAGACTAATGGGTCATTGATTTTCTTCAACATCAAATGAACAGCTTCGGGTCTGTTGGTATAAGAAAGTTAAAGGATACACCAAGGTGTAGATGAGGCTCTGCCGGAGGCTGCCGTTGTAATGAAGAATCAGGAGCAGAAGAATGACATCTGATGACACAGGGCAGGGCAGAACATGCACCACTTAAGGCTGGGTTTCACACTCATTTCAAGGACCACTGATCTGCGGTTGCTTCGGTATTCAGTAAGTATTTCAGACATCTTCACTTCTTGCACATGTTATTGTGTTATATGTGTAATGTTAAATGGATACGTTTGCCGACCAATCTGAACTCAATAACTCCTCCAGTCACATTGTTTTCAAAAGTATTAAAAATCTGAAACTGAAATCTCATTTACAAAGGATTCAGATCCTTAAATCAGTATTTTGTAGACGTCCCTTCTGCAGCAATTACAGCTTCAAGACTCTTGGGTAACTCTCTACAGACCTGTGTGATTTATCTCATACCTCTCTGCTGAGACATGTTTGGATGGTCCGCTTTAACCTGTGGGTGACTTTAAGGAAGTTCATCCATCTTTACAAACAGTCTACAGTTTTCTTCAAGGACCTCTGTGTATTTGTTTGCCTTTGTCTTCCCTCATTTCTGACTAGTCTCCCTGTCCCACCTAGAAGCACCCTCATAGCATGATACTGCCACCACCATGCTTCATTGCAGAAATGGTATTACCCAGCTGGTGAGCTGGGCCTGCAGTGTGCCAGGCAGAGTACTTGGAGTTCTACGGAAAGAGATTAATTCTTGTCTCATCAGGGTGGTGAGTCCTTCTTCATGCTCCTTTAAATGCCATTTGTCTAACTTTAAGCAGGCTGTCATACACCTTCACTCTTCTTTCTCTGTCTAGCCTTATACAGAATACAGGCTTAACTGATGGAGTGCTACTGAAATGGTCATCCCATCTCTACAGAGAACTTCTTCTTGCTCAGTTACTTGCTGAATGGCAATTTCTAGGTAGAACATGGTTTAAAACTAAAGCTTTGGAAATGGATTTATGCTCTTCCAATGAACTATGCCTGACTACACTTTATCATGGAGGTCTACAGAGAGTTCCTCAGACTTCATGGTTTGTTTTTTAATCCTGACGTGCAGTGTGAATTATGGGCTCTTAAATACACAAGTGTGTGCCTCTCTCAGCTCCGTTCAATCAACTCAGGCATCTAAATACTTTCTGAATAGAATATAAGGTTTTACTGCCTCCTTACTTGCTCTAACCACCAGCTTTTTAGGCACGTATCTGTCTCCTGAGCTGGATATTGGCTAATTTGTGAGATGTGAGCACAGAATGAAGACCTGATTCTGTTATATCAATTCCCATTTGTTACAAATGGGTATCAATGAAGGTCAAAAATGACTAAATGACCCGTTCAGTTAAGACTTCAGTCAAGTCACTTGTTACTACATGGTGATCGTGTCCTAAATGGCATAAATGATTTCTCACATCACCCATGTGGATGATCTATGATTCATGATCAGATCCCTGTCTAGAATAATAAAAAAGGTGGTAAAATAGGTGGTAGAATGCAACAGCTTCAGTTACAGGTTATGTTACAGTTTAAGACTAAAAATATGAAGGATTTTTAAAGTACTCAAACAATACAGCTGAAATTAACAGTTGATTAACAGAATATTCAGAAATAATTAAGTCATTTGTCATGCAAGGATGATAAAAAAAAAAAATCTATATCAGCTTTCTATAACCTACTAACGTCAGAAAATACCAAAATCTCTTCAGTCAACTAAAATGCTTATATTTCAATTTTATGTTAACGCTTAAGTAATGATATTTTAATGAAACAATATGTAACAAGCTATTTTGCTGCATTGACTACTTTAACTTTCAGTACTTAAAATACAGTTTCCTCCTTCCCATGGGCATAGAACTGTCAGCTGACTGTGAAGCCGTGCACATGTACAAGATAAGTTAGTGTGATTGAGCTCTTTCCTGAGTGATGCCAACAGAGCAGGACTCCAGAGAGGATAATGAGGAATTCAGCGCTCTGTTTGAAGGATAATCTAATTAAGGACTCTAGATTCAAAAACAAGCACAGCGCAGAAAATCTGAAAAGAAACACCAGATTTGCTCAAAATTTTATAACCGCACACAAATGATATACCAGCGTGAGGTGACGTACCTTGGGCAATGAGGATGGGGTATTCCAGGTACGTAGGAGGTGGGTAGTCATAGTACATCTGGTACGTTACAAAAACAATGAACCTGCGAAGCATACGGTGCCATGTTACTAAATTTTAGTGCATCATACTGAAAATGAAACACTGTACAGGAACAAACAAGGCAGGATCTGAGTCATTGGCATAAAAACGGATCTCTCAAAGCCCTGTAGTTAGAACAGATCCATTAAGCATGTCGGCAGCTTACAGGCAACTGGTGACAAGTTTCATGGCCAAGCAGTGGCAGTTTATTCATTCTTTTATGGTAACAGCTTAGCAGAATATGTTCAGCAAACAGGATGAATCAACAGTCGTCAGTGAAAGAATTTCTGCTGCTCGACTGTTGAAAGACCCCCTCCAGTGAAAATCTGTTTCGTTTTTCACCTTCACAGCATGTCCACATGGTGTTTTGTATATGCTAAGAAACATATCGTGAACAAAACAGGCAGTAAACACTATGGCTGTGCGTTTCCACCTTTAGAGTGGAGTGTACATCAGACAGACTCAGAAACACAGATTTAGAGTTCCAGGGTTTCATCCTGTCAGCTTGCAGGGTGGGGCTTTCTCTTTCATTTCTCATCAGCAGTTTCCAGTTTGAAGTACTCAAATATTAGAACTTTCCCTTGTGTAGCGTACAGTACTTTTACAGTGTTTGAGCAGAGTTATGTGTAAGCTGGTGTGCTTGGGTTGCAGTGAGCGGTACAGGAGTAAGTACAGACAGCGATGGAAGAAACCATTTTAATTGGATAAAATTTTAAATATGTTTGATCTATGGAGCTGAGTTTTTAAGGGTTTAATCAGTGATGGAGAGGGAATTCAACAAGGCAACATGCTGCTGGATGTATATGTATACAGGCATCGAAACTAATGCCAAATGAAGTTGCCACAATGATAAATGACATTCAAGCCAAAGCTGCAAGATGCATTCTATCATGTTTGTAATGCCCTAAAGTTCCTAATGACCTTTTAATGTAACATCTGATTATCACATCAACAATGGCATTTCAACAAAGTTTTCTGTTTGAGCTGGTGTTATTCTGACATCAAGCTTTTCATTTTTCTTGCAAAGCAATTTGGGTTTCAGAAACTGGATACTGCTCTCCTTGATCATTCATTATTGTTATTGGCCCTGAAAAAAAAAAACAATCCATATTTGTTGACCCCTACATTGACATAAATAGCAGATTAACCTATCTGCATTTAAACAGGTTTCATGTTCGGACTGCTATTTGCTCCTAGATTGGCTGAAAGTCACCCAGTCTGAGCTACTGATAGATAAAACCTGACTGCAAGCTGATATGATCTATGATAAGAGCTATTAGATATTGCTTACGTTACAGTCCAACTGCGGTCACATCAGTGACAACACCAACCCTCGGAGATTCACCAGGAATGACAAGGATGAAAACATTCCAGTTTATTTAGGGGAGCTGCTTCTCTGCATTGTAGCACATGCTGTGTAACTATTGCTGATAAGGCTTCTTTATCACTCCACAAACATCTTAAGAGTTTTAAGGCTGGTGCATGCACAGTGACAGCAGGCTATCGCTCACCAACACAGTGGACACATTTATGTAGGACAGTGCAGCTACTGCCAGGCACCGAGGGGGAGGCAGGAGTCTGTGATAGAGCCGCACAGACACTGATTTTATCCCCAACAGTTGTTCCAACACTGAATCCTCAGATTTAAGCCTTAAAACAGGGACAACACTTTCTGCTCAGTACATATTAACCAGTTAAATCTACGGCACAGATACATCAGACAGCACGCCATTTTACACACACATTAAGCACAGGCCAAATTTTATTTGTCCTCAATAATTTCACCAAAAAATCCTCCGGTGTGTAAACAAAGCACAGTTGTTCAGTGTTAAGCCTTCATGGAGGGATTACTTCTTCATTATAGGGCAGATTTTGAGTCGTGTGCATCAGTCAGCGGGCCTCGTGGAGACAATCTCCTCATGATCTATTTAAATGTTCATCTGAAAGAAGAACTCACTTCACATTTTTTGCTGCAGTCAAGTGCAGTCGCAGCTATTTATACGGCACATTTAAAGCAACAGCAACTGCTGAGCAAAAGTGCTTTACAGAAGAGAAACAGTTTTTTACAAATCAACCTAACAAGTTGAAATAATGAGATTAAGAACCTACATTGTTGATAATGGTGTGGATTTACCTGAGTAATTAAGACATTAGTGATGAAAATCCTAAAGGAAATATATATATAAAACTTGTGTTGTAATATAATTTTTGTTTCTCTGTTGTATTTCATGCAACATTTATTTGTTATTGCTTTTGGACAATGGTTCAACAGCAATATATATATATACATACAAAAAATGGGCTAAGTGGCTAAGATGTAAGCCGAATTGATCACTATATATTAGAGATGCTGTAGCAGTTTGGTATTACATTCAGGGATGTGTGCAACCTCATCTATAACAATGATTAATCAGAAATTTGACGATTTTTTAATGGAGTTTCTCTTCACATGAGATGTAGCCTGTGGGCATCAGGAAGACTTCATATTCACACAACACCTGTATAAGTTAAAAATACGCCATGTAGCTTATCACACTGGAAACAAGTTATTTACATTTTCCCAACAAGTTACACACGTTTACTCCAACACAACACATGGATGAAGTTGTAGTAGACTCGCCTACCCGAGCAGCTCCAGCAGCAGACTGTTGAGACTGACTCCAGTCGTAGATTTAGCTCTAATCAGGACGAAGATCTGCGGGAACTTCAGCACCATGCACACAAACAGAGTGCTGAAATTGCAAATATGCAGCAACGTGTCGGACTGCATCGTGTGAGGGTGGAAACAACGAGATGTGGAACTTTTTTGCCTTGTCTCTGAGGTTTTCTTTGCAAAAAGCAAACTGACTGCCAGATGCTGCTGCGCTGTCACATCTGTCAAGTTCCTGGAATTTAGAAAAAAATGTACGTTTGGAGCTTTCAAAATAAAAGTGAACTTGAATTTCTAATTGTGCCAAAGCATCAAATTCATGTTTTAAAAACTCAAAGATATATATATTAGAAATATAAGTATATATCTAGTTTAGATATGGCTTATTTTCTGAAAATACATGTATAAATATGTATAACAATATTTTATTTTGAACGCTAACATTTTTGGTTTCCTTTATTGTATTATTAACTTAACAATTTCCTGTCAGCCGGCACCGGTTCTCATTTCCGCATTCATCCTCTGAAAGCTGATTGGCTCTAACATCCTCAGTTCCACCACAGCGTTTGAAAATCTGCTCTGACTAAAAATGGGTTGCACTTTAACTTTCTTGAAACTGTGCAATTTACAAGAAAGTCCTTCCTGCAACCACGTGATGTAAAACATTTCAGCGCACCTAAAATAAGCAAGCTTCTCTGAGGCGTTTCAAATGTAGATAATAAAATGAAATAATATTTAATAATATTGTAAAAGCTGATTCACGGATGAAACATTTGGTGTTATCTACTTCTTAGAGCATAACAACATTAAATCAGCACACACACACTTGACACACTGACTTGAAGTCATATGATGCAATCATCATCACCACTTGCAATCATCTTAAACTATGGTGGAGGTAGATGGTTTCTATAGTCATGCTGAGACCGTTGCTCATCCTGGGGTGGCACATTTTGTTCTGCACAGGAAACCCACTTATGTGAAACATCCCACTGTGCAGATTCCAACCTGTAGTTTCTTTCTTTTGGCTGCAGGTTCAGACTCATTCTTGCACCAGTTAGTATTTTGTACCACTTGTTTCCAGAGTAGCTTTCACCCATACAATCTTTATGTGAAAGAAGAGCTTCCACTAAATCACAGAACACTTTAACAAATAAATACATCTACAAACAGGTTCTTTATTTAAACATTAAAGACAGATGCATTATATACTGTATATACACTTTGTTATGAAAATAATCAAATTAAATCAAGTTTTTTGTCATTTTGCTTTACATACACAGTAGTACAGGCAAGATGAGAGAGCGTTTCCTCAGGATCATTTAATTAGTACGTTTTGCGGAATGCATGTCTGAGATAGGCAAGACACTAAACGTTCACTTTCACTGTCTCCAAATGCAAACTTTACTAAGCCGGTGTAAACATTTTCTGGTTGGTCACAACTACTTGGTCACCCTGACACAATAGAAAGCATCAAAACACAATTACTGCTGTAAAAGTCATGTCCTTCCTTTAAAACGGAGCAATGTTAACATTTATCATTTATAATACTTTCAGCATTTAAAAAAGAATTCAGCACAGACACACTTTAAAATGCAAAACTTTTATTCCAGGGCGACTTTGCATTATATGATGCAACAACATCCAAAATCATCTTACAACAACATGCTTTTCGAATTCAGTGGGGAACAACATTTTTATTCAGATTCAAACAAAGGGGCAGTGTTTCATCACATTACAGTATCCTAAATGGCATGCTAAAGCTGCTACATCAGTACAAAAAGCTGCGATATGCTGCCGTTCACACAAGGTGCAGGTGTGTGTACGCTACAGCTTCATCAAACAAACTGTAGATAATATGGCTCCTCAGTGAAACAATGGCTTGTATCCGAGAAACATGTGACAGTATATGTAACAGACATTTCATACATAAAAAAGTATGAACAGCAAAATAAAATACAGCATCAGATTCTCACATGGTAAATTCCTGTATAAGAACTATTTGTAATCCCTGCTACATAGTTGTTGTTTAAGGATCTACAGGCTGTTTTGTGCTTTTTCTTTTATTGCATACTATTTGAGGCCTTTGGCAAAGAAAAGAAGTGGTACAACCTTTCACTCATCTAAATTTGATCAGGTGTCTTGTTAGATGATCAAGTGTCTACTTAAATACTTGATGGAGCTCAGATGACATGAATCTGATCTGCCTGAGTCTTCCCTTCTCTCCTGCCCTTAACAGCATGCTATTAACTTTACCATTAAATTCTGTGTGCTGCCTGTGACCTTTGTTTTCTTGCAATTAGCACCCATACCTAGTAATAAACACAACTTATGAGCATAAAGCCAATTAGGGTCAATTAGCAGACAGTAAACAACCTTTTCTTATTACTCTTCTAACATGGCGGCTTCTAAATAGATGTCTGCATTTTTATCAATATTTACTCGTGACTAAAACAAACCCTGAACATTCAGTCTAAACTAACTAAGCTTTATTACATGTTGCCAAGCACAACTGAGCAGTACAGTCCCTGTTCTGAGGAGTTGAGCTAACAAAGCCGACGAGGTGTGCAGAGGTCCGGATGTGAGCTGATTGTGCTCCAGGTTCATCTAGCAGGGGAGCATTTCTGGATCTTGCTTGCGCATGTGATGGTTTTTCTGCCAAAGCAGCAACCTGTCTAATCTGACCAATTCACTCCCCAGCGGAGTGGACATTCTGCTGCCAAATGTCTGGTTGGTGGTGTTGGGGATGCGATCAGAGAAGAGGGACACGTAGGTGGGTAAGGGCTCCTCTGATCTCGGCTGCCCCTACAAACACACATGTCTCAGTTAGATACTGTATGTGTGTCAACATTCTGCTGTAGTGTA
>NW_007577767.1:99897-102256 GCF_000690725.1 Stegastes partitus | reverse complement strand
GACCACAATCTATGAGTTAAGTCTGTTCACCTTTATTGACCTTTAACTAATATTAAACTAACATCGGCCACAACTTACTCCCTAATACACGACTTGTTTTGTTTTTGACAGTGTAGTTCCTCTAAAGACAGTTTTTTAAAAATTAGAAAAAAGAGTTAAATGAAGCTCTCTTTCAGTCCCACTCACCACTCCAGGACGCCTCTCCTCTCTCGCCAGACCACCTCCTTCCACACCTCGTCTTGTTTAACGGGGTCTCTCTTGTCCGGGTTTAGTGCAGCTCCGTCTCCGGCGGCCCACCGCGTCCTCTCCGCCGGTGCCTGGCTGGTTGTCGTCCTCGTCCCGTTGGATCGCTCAGGTAGCCGGTAACCTGCGGAGGACGCGCGCCGGGCGTTGTTCAGGTCCATCAGGTGGATTAAAAAGCAGCACAGCAGCTCAGAGTATCGATTTAAACGGAGCACAGATCGGTCAGTCAGTGCGCGTAAAATGAAGCGGAAGGTAGTTTGAGCGCCAGTGAGCGGGATGAGAGAGAAATCACTGCCGGTTTGTTTACGTTTCCAAGGAAACCGTGTTCCGGCAGAAGCTTAAGAAGCTGAGGGGGAAAAACCAGCTTCAATATAAGAAGAAGAAGAAGCTTTATTGTCATTGTACAAAAATACAGCAAAGTTTCGTTTGGCATCCTATTTGTAGCAGCTAATATGGTCACAGTTCTAAGAAGAAAAAAAAAAGTTAAAAGTGAAATAAATAATAAAATTGCTGTAATATATTGTTCAAACAGGACATGATTAACTGGCAGGGAGGCTCAGTGGACGGCAGCACTTTAAAATCACCTTTAAAAACCAGTTTCAACAGCAATTCTTAGAGCAATTTATTATTATTTTACAGTCATATCATTGTTAAATTACACATAACTAGTAAAACTCACAGAAAAAAAGTACTTATTTACTCACTAACTGTAAAAAAGAGGAAAAAAAGAAAAGCAGGCCAAAGTATAAATGTCCACATCAAAAATGTGTTGTTTTCTATAAATTTTAATTTGACTGTAAAATTACACAATTAAAAAATAATAATAATAAAAAATCCTTTTCTAAATCTACAAAAATGTTGTTATTTTGCAGATTTTGGCCATTTGAAAGAAAAAGAATATACTGAAGAATGAAAAATGGTAAATAAAGCAACATTTTAGCATTTTAACAACATTCCGTTCTGGAATGCGCCGCTAGGTGGCAGCAACTTGTAATTGAATTTCCCTTCTGGGATAAATAAAGTATTTTTCATTTCATTTCATTCATTTCATTTCATTTTCCCACCTTTTTTGTTAAACTACAGATAATAAATAAATCATAGGAAAAAAATCAATTACTTTACATTTTAATTGGAAAAAAAAAAGAGTCAGGCCTAAACTGTAAATAATGTCAAGATCAAAAATCTGTATTGTACAACATGCAAATAGACCTCTCTTTTGGCTAAAAATAGATAAATAAACAAAACTAAACTACCATTTTTGATGTGTATCTGGTTAGAAAATGGTTAAATTTAGCAAACAGCAACAACAGGATGTGTTAACAATGCGATCCTGTCCCCCGAAATGTCCGCCAACTTCTCCAAGCCCTGCAGGTAGAGTGCGTATATATTTTCGTTCAGTGTTTGAAAGCTCAAAATTGAGACTAATTTATTTTAAAAAATGCACCACAACATCGGTAGCTGCACCACACACATCACATTATGCTTACTAATGATTGCCCAGAAGCACTTGGTCATAATTTCATAATATGAGCTGAATTGCCATTAAAAAATAAATAAAAGAATTAACATGCTGCCACACAAACATTTGTCAGGATAGCTAAGTGAAATGTGGACCTAACCAGGGGAGACTACTCAGGGTCACACAGAAAGGATAAGGTTTTAGATCAAGAGCTCCTCAGGTTCAGTAAACACCAGCATCCATCAGTGAAACTTAGTGAAGTTCCACTGATGAATGCGGACCAGGCCTGTCTGAACGGACATTTAAGTGAAGTGTCCAGCCTCCCCCTGCTGCCCCAGGGAAATTACCATCTGCTGAACAGAAAGATGGGAAATGTAGCCTTCCTGTGTGCAGACATAACCTCCCAGACTGTGGCGGCAAATGGTAAAATAGATGTTCCTGTTGCTATACCTTGAAGAAGGCCCGTGACACTGCATTTTGTCTTTCAAAGTACTTTCTGTTCTTTGTTTGCATGTGCTTTAGACAAGACCAACATGTCAGCAAAGTGAGCATCTCTTTAATATCTACTGCAACAAGGCCTTTGTCTTAGAGGAGTATTATTCTCTAATTAAAATCTGAAATGTACTGTTTCTGCCCAAGAAAGTGCTTCCCTTTAAA
>NW_007577767.1:55465-99269 GCF_000690725.1 Stegastes partitus | reverse complement strand
TGTCTTTAAGTTTTTTGTTTGTTTGTTTGTTTTGTTTCGGTAAAAAGCACCCATGCTCACTACACCATCCATAAATAAAGACAATTTCTGAGCTTGAAGTAAAATTGTGTTTAAAAGTTCCAGATGATGAAAATCCACTTTAATTGTGTTTTGTGCTGAGAAACTTGGAGGTGTAAAATAAAAGCTGTTGAGATATGTGGAGGAACCAGGTGCCATGTTTTCAGCTTAAACTGTGGTTGACACCTCTGGCTGTTAATCACAAATGCAGATGGTGGGTTTTTCCTGAACTGGGTGGGGACAGTAGAATGAAAAGTAAACTAACACTGACAGTGATCATATAATACAGTGGTAGGACATAACAAATATTAGACAGATGATGCAGCTGTTCCACATGTCATATTTAATTGATATTCCTTTAAAGTAACATCTTTCAAGCTGAGTGTCTCATTTTGCTAAATACCTGCTCCCACAGCTCCTCTCCTGTTGTGCTGCTTCCTCTGCTGACATCTCTGGTGGGATATGAAGCGGACAACTGAGGACATACAAACTAGGAAATGATGGGACAGTCAGGGTAAAATGAACTATATGTGCAGTATTTTGAGCTGAAACACTAAACTGTGTGGGCATGTGAGACTTTGATTCATTTTCTGAAAAAGGGGGAAGCGTATAGGACCTTTGACAAATGATGTTAAACTAGCAGGTAGAGGACAGCAAACAGGTTTTTGTAATTACTACACAGACACTCTTTTGATATCGCCTCAAGTTCAGTCATAGCAAAAATAAAAAAAGTAAAAAATTTAATCTAAAACTAAGGCTTACCACCCAAGCCCAACATGGACACAGTAACATTTAATCTAAATGCTTTTTTAACTTTTCAAACTGTAAGCGTTTATTCTTGTCGTTATTAACCTGAGTCGAGCTACCTTTATTTTGAAAACCCGCCTTTATTGTGAAGCCTCATGCGGAAACAGGAACTTGCTACACTGCGCGGCACACACAGTGCTGTTTGACAGAAACTACATCCAGCTGGCTCTCCACTCATTTTCCTCATGAGCGAATTGGAACAAGCAGCAAGCTGAAGGTAACGTTCACTCGTGTTGTTTCCCTTCAGCAGTCCAGCGGGAGCTTTGTCTCAGTTTCTAGTTTCTAATTTGCGTTTCCAGTCCCTGCAGCGCGTGGCCCTATTTTAGCTAGTGAACACCACCGTTACCTGTGAGCAGCTAACGTGAGTGACAGGAGGCAGCAACTTTCTCCTCATTGCTCGTACATACAACAAACGCTGCTAACTGCTCACAGGCTCCAGGCGTTAGCTGCTCTATTAGTTATTTAAAGTGTACTTTATCTCCCGCTAAGCCCCAGCCGGCTTTTCAACATATGCTAGCCGGCTAGCTGTCACTGTCGGTATGTGGCTAGGTTCAGTTACAGTTTTGTTAGCAGACCCAAGTTGAATGGAAATGGATTAAATTCGTGTTTGGACATTTTAAAAGATAAGATGCTGTGGTTTCCTCCTCTGCTGGGGTTACACTGGTGTGTGAGATGAGGGAGTCACTGTTGGGGGCATAATGTAGTTAGCTAAAGCTAGGGAAGAAATAGTTTAAGACCTAGCCAAAGTGTAAGTCATCTGCCCAACCAGCTGCTGTTTGTTCATAAACTGTGTAGCTGTAACATGGGATGCAGGTTAGTGGGAAGCCTACAGGTGTTTTCATATCTAAAGGCTGATCAGATGTCTGCTCAGGTTGAAGGTGCTGCTGAGAATTAGAGGAAGACAATAAAGAGGAACAGGGTGTTTGATCAGCCCAAGTGACACCTAGTGACTTTCAGGCTGAGGACCTTTCATCCTTTTTTTTTAAAAAAATAAACAAAAACTTTTGACAGGAAGGAGTCATGCCAAAAATGTAGGTAAAAAAGTAACCTTTCATATACTATGTCTTATATGACTCTTCAAATTTCCCCAAAATGCTTTTTTTCCCCACTCTGCTGAATTATGAGCGAACAGAAAACACATCCAGGGTACCAATGTTTGCTCCCATCACATAATATTGATGCTCAAAGTTGGTTAAAGGAAAAAAAATGTGAATGTAAAACTGATTTCTTTGCAGTTTTTCTTTTTACAGAGCTTAAATGTGTTTTTCAGTCGTGAGCATTTCATGTGTCAGCCTCCGTTACATATGAAGTTACAATGGATAAAAGCAAATTAAAAAGGGTGAAATTTCAACCCACCTGTGTATGTCAAGCTGATGTAACTTATAATATGAAGGTAAAGTTTTGTATGACTTCACTACATATACTAAAGTTATAGTACATAAAATCCAGTTCATTCTCAGTGGGTCACATTGGAACTTTTTTGGTTTGATTTTTATGGAACCTGAACAGCCCCAAAATGCAGACACTAAACAAAGATGCCAAGACCAACAAAAATCACGATGATGTCCCAATTTTGTATTTCAATGTGATTGCTAACCTCAATTCACAAGGAGTGTTTGTGTTCTCCGCCACAATCGTACAACAAACTTCGCTGTTGTAATGATGTTCAAGCCAGCATAGCATCTGAAAGATTTGGAGACACTGCCGTCAGGCAGGATGATGGTTTGTGTTTCTGAAATATGGAATCATAAAGGAACCGGCGCTCAAAATGTTCAGAGTTCTCAGTTTGAAATATGTGACCGTATTGTTCTTTCATTAGCTGTGTGAGGATGGGATCAGGGTGACATCATGGGTCAGACAAACAAGGACAGGCTTATTGCAAAAGTAGGCCATTGTCTCGAGTCACACTGCAAAGTCCTAATCTGTAGACAGCCGATCAGTGGCCTCAGAGTTAGAAGCAGTTTATCATCTCGCTTTTCAGCAGCATGAAAGTTGGGAGAACTTTCTGAAATTGCAATTTATGTTAGCCTTTTAACATAGGTCGGTTCAGTCATTTAAATTAATGAAATGTAGTTTCCACTGCCTGTGTATTCTTAGTCTGTAATCCCTTTTAAATGCAAAACTATTAGTTAGCATTTTCCAGTTTTCCTTACAGATGGAATGGAAAATAAATTGCCAACAGTTACATGTCGTCTTTAAAATGTCTCGACAGCTCTTGCTATCTGTGATTCTGTAATTGATGTGGGGAAATAACCTGTTCACTGAATGCTTTCTGCTTGAGTCTCTTGGTTAAAATCTGGACTATGACATCCTGAAGTCTGATCACTAATTACACTATCATGCAGGCTACAAGGAAGCACAAAAAAACTGAACTTGCCCTGGATTTCACTTAAAAATTGTCCAAGTTGCATTGGTGTATAGATTTTATTTTGAATTCCTGCAAGTTTTAGTTGTATTATCTATGTCTTACACTGTTAAAGCTAATCCTCAGTCACAAGTTTTACCTGAGAATAGATCATAAAGCCTCAATAGCAGCTACCGGGGTATGACAGTGAACATTAATTTGCAGAATGTAAACATATTCACATGAGGAAATAATCATCCCAACGTGTGTAAAGGAAATAGTTTATGCACTGACATATCCTCTTTAATGTGATTTTTAACATGAAACACCTCTTAATTTTACTTGCAAAAAATCTCATATGAGCTTCAATTAAACTTCACTCAGAATAACAACTTTCTAACTCTCTTTTGTGATAGCATTTTTTGTTAGGCCTTTTGTGTGCAAAATCAAATCTAAAATCGGAGCTGCAATAACCTAGATGTTTGTAGTAACATTAGTACTAAGTCTCTTCTAGCTGCTTTAGTTTCAGAGTTCTTGTACACATCAGCTGTCATGCTTCTTTCTGACACTTGAAGAAAATTGGAGTCATAATTAATATTTGGTGATGCCTTCTATCACACAATACTTTTCATCTTGCAGTATTTTACAAATATATGTATTTCTCTGTTAGTTTGTCATGTGTCACCCCATAGTATAGGTGAGTTTTTTCCTTTTCTTTTCCCCGAATGGAGAAAGATAAATGTGTAGAAGCCAGCGACATCCTCTCCAGCAGCTGGTAGGGAATCCGTCTCTTCCCTATGGGTGCTTTAGCCGTGTGGATAGTTGCTGTTGAGGTGATTTGGTCTTTATGGTGAAGGACAGTCCTCCTAATCACAGCCACCACTTTGCTGCCCTTTCGCTCTGTGTTTATTTGCACTGTCACCCTACAGCCACATTCTCTGCATTGTAGGTCTTAAGGTTGGCTAGTCGTGGGGTCAGCGGTGCACGCGCCTTGAAAGTGAGAGTGACACTCCAGCCGAAAAGAGTCAGAAGTGAGAATGCCGTAGCTTGAAAGTGTGCAGGCTGTAAATAGTAACTGGACCTGGGAGTCGGGGGATCAGCAGGGTATAATCAGAGAGAGTGGGTGTGCTTTTGGAGATTGAGGAGGGGACAGGCAATGCACTTGGGAGTTATTTTGGGAAGGATTTTGGTTAGATGTTCTGCTGGACCCAGTCTGTGTCTCTTGATTTTAGCTTAGCTGGACTGGGAGACTCTCATGGAGATCAACAAGAAAGAGGATATCGGAGAAGATGACAGTGAGTGTTGGTTGGTTGGTTGGCAAGATTTTAGGCTCAGTGTAGCTTTTCCAGGCTTAGGCCTGTGTATGTATGTGTGTGTGTGTATGTGTGTGTGTGTGTGTGTGTGTGCTTCTAGTTCAGCTTCTTGTGGGTTATTCCTTTTTTACAGCCTCCTGTGTTTCTTTTACAAAGTCAGTATTTCAAGATGAAGCTAGTAGTTTAGCATAAGATCACAATAAACCTCTACCTGTGTCTTAAACTCTGCTGCAAGAAAACTAAAATCCCTTACTTAAGCTTTGTTTTCAGGAAGTAGAAGTTTAGAGTTCTGACTGAAATTTACATGTTCTTAATATTTAGTGTAATTCTGTATCTCACGTAGGGCTGGGCGATATCAGGAAAATATCCAGTTGAAATCTTTGTGACGGATATTGTTATTTGATCTGTGAATTAAAAAAAAACAAAACAAAACAAACGTGCTTCAGTTGAATATTCACTGCCTAACTAAAGCCTAAATTAAAGCATGTCATGGAGCCTTGCACACGTGAGATACCACCCGATTGTTAGATGTTTTATAATGAGTGTGAGAACTTGAAAATATGAATTGTCTCCAACTTGTATTTGTTGTTTTTAATTGAAATAGAACATTGAACAATTATTACAGAAGCTGTGATTAAGTTATAAATACATAAATCAGTAATTAAAAACATTACAAACTAAAGGTTCTCTGGCATTGAAATTCAAATGTGGACCAGAAGCAGCATCTAAACAATCTATACACTGTCAAATTGGGCTGATTCTAACGGTGAGCATGATTGAATGGTAAATGGTCCACAATTTCTAGCACCTTTCACTTTAGCTAGTTTCTACACAGCACTACTCAGTGGGTTTCTCATTTAGCCATTCACACATGTATACTCATACACTAATGGCAGCAAAGCAACCATGGTACTTGCCTGTCAGATCAGGGACTTTGGCTGTATGGAGGGGCCAAGGATCGAACTGCCAACCTTGAAATCCTTGGACAACTCACTCGTCCACCTGAGCCACAGCAGTAAGCCTGGATTTGTAACACCATTGATGGTTTAAACCCTTAATGAGACCCGATGTGAAGAGTGCATATCCAGAATTACAACCTGTCCGATTTGCTAATTGTGTTTTCAATTTGAAATTGATTAATCGGTCAGTCTTAAATGATCTTATTGATTAGTTGTGTCTTTCCTATAATCTTTAGCCATTTGCAGTGGACAATCGACGTTAAACAAGATCTGATTGAGTAGATGACAGTGTAGACTTTCAGCTGTAATTCAAGGGTTTCAACAAAAATATGGCATCAACCATTAAGGAACTGCAGACATTTTTGCACAGTCCCTACATTTATCGCAAGTAATTTGGTAATTTACTAGTAAATACTTTCATGACCAAATGTAGCCAATTTCCAAATAGTTCCATGTGGAGTTAAAGAAAACAACGGTGTAGTGATGATTCCAAGGGGTGAATTGGCATTTAGCTGTTCTTGGGAACTCTTAATGTTCAGTCCAGAGTGGTGGTTCAAGTGAAGTATTCCATTGTTATGCTGAAAAAGGAAAACTGACCGATCAGAGGGATAGCAGAACCTTAAGAGAGGCCAGATTACAAATCTTGTGCATTCCTAAAACGTTTAGCAACACCAAAGGGCCCGAAAGACTAAGACAAGTGAAGTGGATGATCACAGAATTTGTATCAAAGTTCACAATCAAGAGAGTTTTGATTTTAGAGCTTCACGAGTTTACATACAGAGAGTTTACCACAAGATCCTAATCACTGGTGAAACTCAGAAACAGAAAGTTCAGGTTAGACTTTGCCAGAAAACATTTACAACATTCTGCCCAGTTCTTGGAAGAAGATTCTTTGGACAGATGAAACCAAGATGAGCTTGTAGCAGAATAATTGGAGGAGAAGAGTTTGAAGAAGTAAAGGAAGGGCTCTTACATTATCAATCAAACACGGTGGAGTGTTATGACATGAGCACTCATAGCGGTCAGTGGAAATGGTTCACTGGTGGTTATCAATGATGATACTGCTGATAGAAGTAGCAGGATGAATTCTGAACTGTGCAAAGCTTGATTTTTGCTGAAATTCAGTCAGATACTGCAAAACTGGTAGGATGGCACTTCACATTGCAGATGGATAATGTCTGAAAATTGAGCATAAAGGCAACCCAGAAGCATATTCAGGCAAAGAAATGGAATGTTCTTAAATGACAGTCAGTCACCTAACCTCAACCCAGCTGAACTGCTTTTTATTTACTGAAGACAAAACTGAGGGCAGAAAGACTCACAAACTGAAAGCAGCTGCAGTAAAGCATCTCAAGGGAGGAAACTCAACATTTGGTCATGTCCATGGGTTCCTTACTCCAGGCACTCATTGGCTACAAGGATTTGCATCCAAGTATGAAAAATAATCCTTATATTTCTAATGAATGCAATTTGGGCAGACTAATGCCTGTAGGTCCTAAACGGTTGATGCATTTTTCTGTTAAACTCTGTGAATGAAAGCGGAACTTGTAAAACTCAATTAAATCTTGATGTATTCGTTTCAAATCCATTTGTGGTGGTGTACAGAAGCAAAATTCCAAAAATCGTGTCACTGTCTAGACACTTAGACCCCTGGCTGTGGTCCTATACCAGGGGTGTCCAATCCTGGTCCTCGAGGGCCACAGTCCTGCATGTTTTAGATGTTTCTCTCTTCTAACACACCTGATTCAAACGATCAGCTCATCATTAAGCTCTTCAGAAGCCTGGTAACGATCCTGCTCATTTGAATCAGGTGTGTTGGAAGAGGGAAACATCTAAAACATGCAGGATTGTGGCCCTCGAGGACCAGGATTGGATACCCTTGTTCTATACCATACTGCACATGGTCACACATTATTTTGTGTAAATGCCAGAGAGCTCAAAATACCACTTGATTTGCAGTATGTTAATTCTACAGGTCTTATTATCTTGTACTGAGCATACAGGGTTCAGTTTCTAGTAATGCATTTCCATTTTTCATTGCACTCCAACTGAAAGTTTCAGTGTAGCCTTTATTGAGAGATTAGACCTACTTGTGTTCTCAGAATAGGCTTTCTAATATTGTTCCAGCCACCGGCCCTGAGGGGGAGATGACAAAGGAGGATGTTTCAGAGCCTGCTGAAGGGGACACTGTCCTGGGCTGCCACACAAGACTCACTTCTCATCAGCGGCCAGTTATCCACCAGGTGGCCTCTGCACCGATGCCCAGTGACTGTGGTGAGGATCCACACATGCACACATTCAGTACCTGCACTCGGTGTGACATTTCAGGCGAGTTAACACACTCGCTGTGAAAAGACTGAATACGAGTAGCTCTATAACTGGAATTTGAAAAAGGCTTCCACTGTGTGTCTGATCATGCGCTTGAAGTAATGATCAATTGATGACACATACATTTTTTATTAGTGAGTTATGATCACTGAACACTTGATAATTGCAGTATTCAAAATGAATTGGTCGTAGTCACATCTGAGATAATGATGATGATTCTGACTAGGCGATGCATGATATTAGATTTCGCAGATATCAGACAAGCTATTTCCTGACTCATTTTTGCCAATTGCTGGTACCGATATGTACATGTATTTTTTCCCACTTACTTGCAGACAACATTTAGTCTTTTGTAGTGGAATTAACAGGATGTCCTTGCTTAATATCGTGGTGATGACCCATCAGCAGATGTAGACATAAAACAATGCTTTTCAAACGTACACTTCAGTGGGGAAAAAAGCAAACTAAGCGATTTACGTAAAAAATTCCATAATTTTTTTAGTCTGACAGGTGTTATGTGTCATACAGTGTTCATTTTAAAGCCTTTAACAGCTTAGTTTAAGTGATGCCAATGACACATTTCAGATTTTAAATAAGAAGTGAACTTGTTAGTTACGGTTTGAGTTTATTTTTAACTCATGTAGCTATGTATTGCAAAACAAGAAACATATTCATTTTGCAACTGGATGGCATGCTGATGGTCATTCCACAACATAATTTATTAAAGCATGTGGCCATTAGTCACCATAAAGGCCTCTTAAACTGGGTCCCCTCATTATCAGTAAAGCAAATGCAGCAGGTTTGATGCTGCTTAAATTATACAGTAAGTGTTAACCTCAGCCTTCGACATTGAATGCCATTTGATTTCAGTCTCAGTTGGGTTCTCTAATGCTTCATTTGGTTCATGGCATGCCAACCACTGTCACATCTGATTTCATTTGCCTCTGCAAGCACAGCAAGGGCATTTCCCAAGATTAGTAATTTGACTGAATCGATTGAGCATACTGTTGCAGAAAGTTAATGTATGTCTGTGCTGCAGGGATTCACAAGTGCTCTTTTCACATACACATGCAGGAGAAAAAGGAACACAAAGCCTAAGATTCCCTGTTCCCCTAATCATTACAGTTAACATGTGTTGTTTTTGTCTCTCACCACCTCCAGAGTTCTCCTTCTTTGACCCAAGTGAGCCGCAGTGCAGGGAGGTTCTTCTGGATCCCAGCACTACCATACCAGAGCTGTTTGCTGTCCTCAGGCAGTGGGTGCCCCAGGTTCAGAAGAACATCAGTCTCATTGGCAATGAGGTGACACAATTCAGATATTTTTAACTGTCCATATGCTTGGATACAGCTTAGTTGCATTGCTTCAGTACAATCCCCTCTCTATACTTTAATTCTTTTTGTTTTCATCATAGCCATAATATCATAATGGAAAACACTAGAATACCTAAGAATAAAATAAAACTCAGTTTTGTTTGTTAACGAATGCCCTGCTAATCCACTCCCAAACCACCTCTACCCAGAGTTACACAGAGTAGCTGCAATGCAGTAAATTGTGCAGGGAAGCACTCATCTCAAGGGTAAAAGCAGGCGATTATTTTCTCTCACTTAGTAACTGCTACCCTTGAGAAATAAATGCCTCGTTTCGATGTCAGTTTGCGCAACAATTCTTGTCCAAATTTAAAGATGAGTAGAGTTATGAGAGACCCAGCTTGCTTGTCATTCATCAGATCAATGCCCCCGTGTTTCACTTTATAGCCTATTATGTAATATTTCTGCGCAGTGACACCAGGTCCTTAGTGGCACACTGCATATCTTGTCTTTGCACAGATCCTAAAGAGAGGCTGTGGTGTGAACGATCGAGATGGGCTGACAGATATGAGCCTCCTGCACTACTGCTGCAAGGCTGGGGCTCCAGGCATCGGTTAGTATTAACATGGGTGATAAACGAACACACGTGTTTGTTAGTTTATACACACATACATATACTTCTCCTATATCCACCAGGTGATGCAGAGACAGCAGCCAGCTTTGCCCACCAGCTTCTTGCCTTGGGTGCTGATCCCAATCTTCGCTCGCGTTGGACTAACATGAGGGCCCTGCACTACGCTGCCTACTTTGACGTTCCCCAACTTATCCGTGTGGTGCTACAGGCCTCCCAGCCTGGAGGTGAGAGCAGAGCTGCAAACAGAGAGGACAGAGCGACGGTCACCGCAGCAGTCAGTCTAGGGCAAACATTTCTGTTTTCAAGCCCAACTGCAGATTAAAGCCTAAGTCATTTATCTTTTTTCTGTCGTAAACATACTGAGTTGTCAGTTTATTAAGTTCACCCACTGTCACTACATTCAATGCAATCAAATGAAACATTCTGTTTTGTGGAGGCTGTACTTTGTTGTGCTGCTGTATTATGTGGTAGGTTTGTATACATTTTGTCACCACCTTTTCCATCAGTGGATTGCTCTGCATATAGTTAGATGTAAATGCTGGCAGCTCATTTTGTAGACAATGATTTTGCAGTATAGTTAGACTTAGACAGTGGCAGAAGGAATTTACTGCACATTGATTACATTTTTCTTGATTATCACTCATTTCACACAGTCCAATTTCTGAAAATAACTACTCAGCAGATAAAACCTTATTGATGGAGCTGGAAGGAAGAAATGATAATAGGAAAAGCATTGTACACTGCAGTCAGTCGCAGAGAAGGTCCTTGACTGAAATCATGCCTCAGTAAGTGAATATTGCACAGACTGGAGTCTATGGGTGGTTCTCATATCATCAGACTTTAGTTTAAACAAATTACTGCACAGCATACAAAGCGCTTTAGGTACATTTTAAGCTAATGCTTAACGTTTAGTTTTGGTAATTTATTAGTAGACCGTATGTATTGATATTTTTTTTTTTGCTGGCACTTTGAAATTTTTGTTTGAGATGATATTTTGGATCTTATGTTGTAGTTCTCTGTTAAACTCTGGTTCCTGACCTAGTCATGTAGTCTACATAGGTTTAAATGGAAATCTCAGTTACGGGATTTGTGTCAATGTTGTCAACTTGTTATGTTCAATACTACATCAATACTATTTTTTCTTCTGCAGTTTAACATTGTACATCAAAATCCCGTATTTGATAACAGAAGAATAGTGTTCTTTGTAAGATAAAATCATTCCTCTCTAATTATATCTAAGTGGTTGTTTGCTATGATTATTGACTGTGAGAGCTGAGATCACAGAACATGTGAAAATTGGCAAAATTACACGTTTTGATTTTACTAGATCTGTGGTGTAACTGTACAGCAAGAGGTTATGACCCTGAGTAGTCCTGGCATGTGTATATAAATACAGTTTTGGACTGCCAGTGTCCCTGATAGCAGCTGCCAGATGCTGTAGAAATGACTCAACAATGCACCTGAGGCCTTTTCCCAGGTCTCCTGTGCTATCTGCATGACTGATGTCTTTTGACATTTGTTCATGTTTCAGTTTTAGGGGGCTCTGGCTTTTGTACACCAGAATTAAGTTTGCAGCCTCTGTAAACCTTATCCCCTTGTATTGTCCTTCTTTCGTGTTAACCTAGGTCTCCTATGTTGTCCACTCACTATACACCTTTTAGATGTCTGTTTTCACAGGCTTAAACCTTCCTAGCACCCACTGTTATGCCAGATCAATTCTGAAAAACAAAACAAATCCTGTATGCCTCTTCTCAGCAATCTTCTCAAACACAAAATGTGATGATGTTGCATGTACCTGTTACAGATGCTGTATGTAAGGAATTTATTTTAGTTCAGTTGCTGCTAACCAGCTGGCTCAAGGCCATGCCATCTAATGTTTACTTACCTCCAGGCTGGCTAGGTGCTTGTTGTGGCGATCCTCAATGTCATTCATATGGACTCCCACTCCACCATCTTGGGCTGCAGGTGACAATAGTAGCCCTTGTCCTGTTCTCCTGGAGGTTGGATGTGAGCTTGAGGGCCACTCCAACCAGGAAAAAAAAAAACATGTAGCAGGTAGAGAACTGCTTCAGGTGCTGCTAGGCCAAGCTCACCAGATTGCAGAGCAGAACAAGGATGCCGTAAAGTCCACCAGGATGAGACAGCTAAATGCTGTCACTTGCTGCAGTCCAGGACAGGGGAGTTGGAATCGGCCCGTGAAGTGGAGGCCTCACTGGAGAAGCAGCTGAATGATGCTGAGGACTGCCAAAACGGTGACCTGGCTAGCCTGCATGTAGAGAAACAAGACACTGGACAGGCCAGGGCTGGCTGGTTAACAGCAAATACTTAAGCCTTTAATATAGCAATAATTAAAGGCCCCTTTGTGTTAGGAGAGGGATTTCTCTTTTTTAAGCCACTAAATGTACATAATGGCCAACAATGGTTAAATTCAGTGTCTTAACTGATAATAGAAAATTATGAAATATACTATCAGGTGTCAGTTAATGCTTAACAATCTCATGCAACTTATGAAACTTGCATATGAAAAAAATTGTTTTAAAATACCAACCTGTCCCTGAAGATTTTTTTTTTGGTTTTGTTTTAGATGTTGATGCCACTTGCAGTGACTTTGATTTTGGCACAGCCCTTCACATCGCTGCATCTAACCTGTGCACAACGGCTGTCAAATGTCTCTTGGAGCTGGGAGCCAATCCTGCTTTCAGAGTAAGTGTCATTGTTCCTTTACATATGCTCACACACCAGAAGACTTGCTGTTTGTCTTGTTAGTTTAAAAAAAATGCATGTCTTTCATTAAAACAATGTATTTAGGGCTCCAAACATCCCAGATCTCTTGATTCAGCTTCAATTCACGAAGACTAGAATTGAATGCTGATAAGTAACATCAGATGAACACAGTGATGAAGAATAAGGACCTAACATGGGAACTTCAGTGTGTTTTACACTCAGCGAGCAACACTGTTGTTTTCCTGGTTAGAAAATAATGTTAACTCTTGACCAATACTTTTTATTTTTGGTCAATTTAAAAAGACTGAAATATAACACATGCAAAACAGATGAGCAGAAGTGATAATTATAAAAGAACTGAACTGCTGGCAAAGGCAACATCATTTTGCACATTTTACAGAATAAATCCTATCCCTTATAGCTTCCCATGGACTGTCAGTACGAGATGCACCACCTAAGTAGAAGCTTTAATGATCACATTTAGCACAGACGGGATTGAAACGGAAATTCTGCTTACTAATAGACCTTTTTCATGGCAGACAGCTTTGTCATAGCAGGAAAAGCCCAGATGTATTTATGATGGCTGCATTCCACTCAGGGAAGGTTCCACTGTTGTGCATGGTTCACTGTCACAGCTTACTGGGGCACTTAATGTAACTGAGTCTTCATTAATGTTATTGATTACACTCACTCGGCTATTTTCGCTGTGTCAAGTGAAAATGGCTATCCATCTGCGCTCAGGTGCAGCTGGTGCAAAAAATATTTTGGAGGGAGCACAGTATTTGGGGAGTAAACAAACTGAAAATTGCACTTCCTGTTGTACTGGTCCACTAATGAACAGCTGAGCAGGGGTGAGAATCAGGCACATATTCTCACAAGCAAGCCTGCAGATACACACTTCCAATTGGAAACAATCACAACAAACAGGGACAGAGCACAGGTAAACACGTTTTATCTTATTTAAAATGATTTTAAAGTATATGTTTAACATGTTTAGGTCGTCTTTCTTCTCAGGAAGCCTTCTGCATTAACCAGCTGTCTCTGTCAATACTGTTTGTGTTTGCAAGACACCACCTTAAGGCTGCAGACTGCTGGATAACTAGCCTTAGCTGCCCGGCAGGGACTAACAAAATCAAGTAGATTCCACACACAGTTAACCTGAGTTCCATGTTTTCATATCTCATAGTGAGATGTAACCTCTCGTCAACGAACACAGATTGTGTGCAGAATCTTTTGCAGCCTATCCCTTTGTAAAGCAGCCTCTGAATTGACTATGTGATAATCGCAGTCAGCAAATTATCACAAGTCACAACAGTCCTTTAAACTGTGGCTGCCACATGGACAGTGAGTATTAAATTCAAAATGTACGAGACTTTTGTGATTTCACACGGCTAATATAACCTGCTATTACAGATGTTATTTAAACATAGGCTAACCTTTATATGTATGTTGTGTTAACAGTTACCACAAAGTAAACAGTTTAGATATTATGGAGCCTTCTCTAAACTGTACAACACATACACACATGATTTAGCACAGATTGACAGACTTTTACTAAGAAAATGTACCAGAAAAAAATATTTGTCTCAGGATTTGAAGAATGCGTAATCATATCAAGATTTAGATCGAGCAAATTTTTTGTTGATTTTTAAAATTTTATTAATTGCACCTTATGTTTAATACGCATTAACTTCCTAATTAAATGAAAATTGCATCAGTTAACAAACTGTGAATACAATGGGTATTATAGTGAGCAGGTGGTCACTGCTTACACACATATACCTGTACCCATAAAGCACAGATGCAAAGCAACCCCAAAATATGTAAATCATTTCCCCATCCTTCCAGCAGTCTGTATTGAACCTGTAGTGCTACATTCTCCTGACATCTCTTTGCATTCTGGATTTGTGTTGCTGCTGCGCTGTGGGCTTATTTAACTTGCATAAAAGTCTGAGCTGTCTTTATTGCACATGAGAATACTTGTAAATTTAAACAGGTACAGATGTTTGGATGTTTGACTGAATACTGTTTAGAAAATAAATGTTTTTTTTTCTTTTACTGAAAGCTGCTGAAGGGCCAAGATTAAATGTGTCTGTCATTTAGATTTGATGCCCTCCCCCCTCTTTTTAAAATTTTTTCTACTGCTGACTTATTTCATTGTATTTACCTACTTTCCTTCTTTAATGAACTTATCACTTCAGCACCACTAAATCGCTTCATGCAATACAAACAGTCATCCTCAAAATGATAAAATAACATAGATTGGACCTGTTCTTCTGACATAATCTCAACAATATATGGATTTCATTAGCCTGTCTGTGTTGACGCCACAGTTTCTGCCCCCTGCATGTACTCACAGATGTCTTCATTTAGAACTCCCTTGAAAATAGAAAATTCACTCCCACAATTCCCCACTGTCACATATACCAAAATACCTTCCTTGTGTGATGTAATCTTTGCTCTTTTGTTTACTGCTAGACAGGATTACAGTGATTTGACGGACTCCTTATGCCCGGTAAAAATATATATCAGATTACAATCTTTTAGTTCTATTAGGTCTTAAATTTATTCCATTTTAGATACCCAGTGTTTTTTTATTTATTTATTTTTTCGCTGCATTTCCTGACTCAGCTGTCAGATAACACCTAAAAAGGCAGCCGTTTGAGAATACAGATTCCCAGACACATTTTGAGGCGATCTACCACTTGCACATCTGATTTCTCACTTAATTGTCGTCATTAAAGCCTGCTGGGTTTGCTGAACAGCTCTGATCAGCTGCCAACTGAAACATACACACAGCATAGAGCGTCCAGATAGACGGTATTGTGGCATCAAAGGTTTATGTTCTCTCGCCGACTATATATATTTAAACTGAAATTTGGAACCTGCATGTCTAAATGTGTGATTATCTTTAACGTGATAGACTTTGTTTTGTTCTCATTAAAGCTGTTTGTAAACAGGTCTACTGCCTGTTCTTCGTGTGCACTAATTTTCCCACTGGAGGTCACCAAAGCACTATGCACCATAATCCAATAATTTCCTTGCCCGAAGATGAGTGCAGAGACTTTAGCTGTTTTTAAAAAAAAAATATTTTCAGTGTAAAGGCAAAGCTCAGAATGTCTAAGGACACTGTTTGGCATTAACCAGCTTGGCTTTTTAAACCCTATTATTTAGAGGTTTTCTGGGTTAGGGACATGGGTGGTTGGTAGTTATCTTGCCAAACAAAAGTTAAAACACAGCTGAGAGAAGATTATTTTCTCTCTCCTTTATTATGTAGAGTTTGGCCTAGAGATATGCTACATCTGATTTCAAATGTTTTGATATCGCCATTTCTTCACCCCCTCCAGTACAGTCGTCATCATCAGATCATCATTTGAGACGACCTGTATGTTTACTGTGACCAAACCCATTTTATGTGCTGCTGAGTGTATCAAAGTCATAACATTGAGTGTACTCATTTGAGTTTTGTTTCAAAAGTATAGTACAACCTGTACACACAAAGAAAAGTCACATTCACTTTATGATTCCAGGAACATGTTATGCATGTGTCTCTGTAATTTAGTCAACCATGTAGTTTGTTATAAAAATATAGTGCATGTTGCATCAATATAAGCCACTGTTTTGAACAATATATACCATGCAGTGATACGTGATGTTCCTAACTGCTCTACCTGCCAAATTGTGTCATTTGCATTTGAAAAATGGTGGTACGCTATAAAGCTTGATACCACAGCCAAGAAATTCAGTTTCCTTTTTGAGTAAAGGTCAGACTTGGAAGTGGTTTAATTTGATATTTCTCTTCTCTGGCCCTGCAGAGATTCATCACAACAAACCTTGAGTTTGAGCAGTGGAAAGTTTTAAAAGGATGGAAAAATAAAAATGTTGCTAGCCTTTCATGCTTCCCTTACCACATATCTTATGGATTAATAGCTATGGCAACTCATCATACTTTCCATTAGTAGCAAGTTGCTGTGGTGGTCTGCTTACTTAACTTCTTTCAGTTTCAGATTTGGAGTGAGCCACTGTTGCAAGTCTGTTTGGGTATAAGCAGGATTTTTTGGTGGGTAGAATGACCTCATCCAGAGCACATTTGACTGGCGGCAGCATAGAGCTTTAGCTGTAGAGAATTAACAGGATGTTCTAATTACTAACTAATAATGGACTAATTGCTTTTATGTTATGTCAGGCACCATTTTTTTGAAAGTGGCTGCTTCTTGATTTCATTGATTTACATGTCTGTATGTCTCCACACACACACACACACACACGCACGCACGCACGCACGCACGCACGCACGCACGCACGCACGCACACACACACACACACACACACACACACACAGATTTACCAGTTTGTTTTCAATTTGCTGTACCTACTTTTGTGACACAGCTGATGTTGTTTTCAGCTGCATTGCATTGATTTCCGCAATATGTTTGAGATATTCCATCTGCATGCTGTTTATAGTGGATAAACACAGAAACACCTTTAAGTGAAAACAGTACAGTACAACAGTCAACCTTAAAATATCCTCTGACTTTAATCAACAACTCTTTGGCATTGTGCTGACAACAACTGAACAGTATAATTTAGCTGATTGTTGCGAATACATTATGGCTGCCATGAAGCTGGGGAAGCCATTTGCCTCATGCCAGTGGCTGAGTGTGTGACAGTGTTTAAAGGTTCACTGTGAGAGCCTGACATGCTGTTACTTTAGGGCACTTAAATGAAATGCAGTGGAACTGTCTGGAGGTAATTATAACATTCTACCAATCTAAAGCATACATATAGAGGTTTGACAAATGTAAAACATAAAACATTGCTCAATCTTATTGCACTTGTAAAATATAGAAAGTCATCATTGACTTGAACATTTTTTTTCCGTGACACAGTCCAGTGATATATTGTCACAACCTGCTGATGTGGCAGATGGAATGTTGTATACATTAGCTTAGCGAGAGGGCATGAGAATGACGGGTCTCAGCAATTGCAGGCGAGTTCCTTTTTGATATTTATCAAAGACCACTTGTATTGTTGCTGGAGGGGGTGGCGAATATGAGTGTACCCCAATTACTCCAGCACAGTAGTGCTAGATGAGCTCCACTCATCTGTCACGCCTCTGCAGCCGTCTCCTCCCACCTCCGCTGATACTTAAGCTTTCTGATTTTGCCTAAGCTCTTGCTGACTGTGGTTTCTTTGAGCCACTAGACTAAATGTTCATGTTGTGCGCCTGATCATCACCTTCTTTGAAACACATGAATGGATTTTGTTCTGAGAGCTGCAATAAGATTAAAGATTCTCTTAAGCCCAGTATCCGCATACAGAAATAACAGTAACCTTTTTTGGAGATGGGTCCAAAAATGGCAATTTTTCTTTTTAATGTCCTAGCAGTCTGTCCTTAGCAAGGCTGATACCGTGTTTGATTTTATTAGTATTCATCATTACTGTGTGAACTGGTAAGCTGTCACACTGTTGTTCTTAGACAGCTGGAGAAATAATAGTGTTTTTCCTGTACCAGATAGGCCCCACAGATTTAACTCTTCAGCACATATGACCTTCAAATCTAAACACAAACCTCCTCTCCCTCTCTCTAAATGTAAACATCTAACCCAAATTTGTTGCTGTTGTTTAGATCTAAACCTTAATTGGCAGGTCCAACACGTTCACTGCTACGTGTCTGGCTACTTTCTTTCTCAACTTTCACTTTAAATTTACGGATTCTATTTTGGATTAAGCAGTGCTTAACCATGCGGTATATTGTCATGCACATATACTGTTGGTCCAACTAATATTTCAAAACCTTGTCCTGAATTCTTTAGCAACTCAGAGGCACGGTGGTCCAGTGGTGATTGCTGTCACATCACAGCAAGAGGGTTCTGGGTTTGAACCTGCCGGTTGGCTGGGGACTATCTGTGTGGAGTTAGCATGTTCTCCCTGTCCTTGTGTAGGTTTTCTCCCTGGACTGTGGGGCTTTCTTCCACAGTCCAAGGACATGCATGGTGGGTTAACTGATGATTCTAAATTGTGAGTGTGCATGGTTGTCTGTCTCTTTGTGTTAGCCTAGTGATGGACTGGCGATATGTCCAGGTGGGATAGGCTCCAGTCATCCGTGACCCTCTCCTGGATAAAGTGGACATAGCTAATGGATGGGTGGATGGATGGTTGACAACGCACTGTCAAGTTTACATTCACTATCCTTGTCAGAAAGACAAGGAGCTTTTCTACATGTTGACATTGCTTGAAATTTAAGTCAATATTGTGTACACATTGCTAATACAGTCATTGGTGCCTATGCCTCTTCTTTTCCTTTCGTGGCATAAAAACTGCTGGTCTGTTCCTTTTTTAACTTTCCTTAACTTCTTCCCATCTTCCTCACCCAACTATTCGTGCTGATACAGATAAAAGCTTCAATGTTTCAGCAGTTAAAATTCAATTCAGTCCCTGGTAGGAGCAGCCTGCCTAGCTTGGATAGATATTCCTGACAGCAGTGTTCAGATAATGCAAATTTTCTGCTTTCACATGCCCAGTCTTCCTACACAGCCGTATGACTTTTGGCCTCTTACTTATTGCCATTGCATTGTCACTCATCAGTCCTCTTAGAAATAATTCAGTTAGAAGCAAGCTGTTGTGTTGGATTATTCAATGTATTGTTCCAGTGTCAGATATGAAGTCGGCTCTATTTGCTCTATTTAGAAATATTCAAAACTTTTCTAGTGGGTAGACTGAGGTCAACTCTGGCAGCAGCTTTCAGCTCATGAGAGCTTTAGTTGAGACAAGAATGTTATAGCTTATTAATGACCTACTAAAAATCTTGTTGCTTAAGCATTGTAAGTTAAAGTCTCCGCAGTGCCAGAGGATGTATGAATTTGAAATCAAGATACATTTGGATTTTATGAGCTATACTCTTAAATTATGAGCAATCATACCTGTCTTTTTTTTTTTTTTGTCCAGTAGCAGCTGCAGTTTGCCAGCTTACCAGCTCGCCTTTTTCATTCTATTGTTTCTGTCACATCTCTTTGACATGCTTGAAAATCCGTTTTATTTGTTAAATGGAAATTCACTCTGCTTCATCAGTACATCATTACTCACCTGTCCTTTTCCCCCTGTCTTCTCCTGCAGAATGAAAGAGGGCAGTGTCCAGCCGACGTGGTGCCCGATCCCCTCGACATGCCCTTGGAGATGGCAGATGCAGCTGCCATGGCCAAAGAGCTCCGGACTTTGCTGAGACAAGCTTTACCCAGGCCCAGCTCCCCTCTGCCCCTGACTCTGCAAGCCCAGTCCCTCCCTGGTCTCTCTGATAAGGCCAGGATACAGCTTGCTTCCATGGGAATCCGACTGGGTGACCGTGTGGTGATAGCTGGACAGAAGGTGTGTTGGGGGTATTCTATTGGATTCAAGTCGGGCAACATACTAGGCAAGGTCATATTATTATTATTTTTTTAATTTTTCCTTCTTTAGAGACTCTTCTGTAATTTCCTTTGGATTGTTGCTGCTGGAATATTCTTCTGCCAGGCTTCTGCAGACTGGAATTCATCTTGTCAGCCAATATTTTTGTATATCCACAGATGTTCATGGTGCTCTCTATAAATATCATCTCGCCGAGACCCTTTTGTACTCATTCAGCCCCATATTGTTATACTCCCACCTCAGTGATTCACTGTCAAGATTAATCATTCACTGTGGTAGTTCTGACAAGGTTCACACCAAATATGCTGGACCCTTATCTGGACGAACTAATTTGTCTTGATATCTGATCAAAGAATGTGCTCCTACTTTTTAATCAGGCTTCTTTGAATGTTCTTTAGAAAGTTAAATCTTGCAGTTTAGTGTGGAAGACACTGACATTTTTTTATGGATGCTGTCCATAGAGGTTGATGTGTCTTGTATGCAGTACCTGCCTGTCAGTTAGATTGTACAAGTAATGGACTCTCTGTCGTGTCATTTTAGGAGGACTACCAGTGCGGCTCTGATTAGTGTCTTGCTAAGTCCTAAATACTGCTGCAACTTGACTGATTTTTAATCTGACTGATCTTCCTGTATCGTTTTCTATCTGGTTAAGTCTCACAATGTGGAAGAGTGATACAGAGAGAAAGTTCAAAAACATTTTAAAACCATGTTCTTGCAGTTAGAGTAATTGTGAATAACGAGTATGCTAAAATTTTTATTGCTTTTTCACTTTTGTTCCGAGTTTCAGCTTTAGGACCTGAATTTTCTGTATCGTATTTCTAAATTTCATCGGGGGAAAATGCTTTACTTGTCAACTTAAAAATAGTGCCTCAGTTATTTAGAGGTAAAACAATTGGAATCATTTGTCATATAGGTGATATTGCACAGAGTTATGCTCACTTCTGTTGTGTACTGCATTTCACCCACACCCACTTACAAGTGTGAAAGTAAAATCAGTCAGTCAATCTTAACAGATATTGTCAGCTGTGCATCTGTACTCACATCACATCTGAGCCATACAGCCATACAGTGGTGCACTGGTTTATCCTAACCAAAGACAAAGGCTTTGGTTCCATTTTCTACAATTATTCCAACCATCAACCAAGAAAACATAATTTCCAGTTGCTAAGCAACACCCTTTTGGCATCCGTCCAACATTCACCGTTATGTCTGTCAGTTTTTTCTGGCATCTCATCAACATCTGTCTGAGCATGTTTAAGTTCAACTGACTCCAGTTAAAATTCTGTTAATGTCTGGTAATAATATTAGAAGCTTTAAAAATGATCATGCTCATCCTCTGTTCCTGTGGGTCATAAACACTTACTATTGATCGACTCTTGCACAATCTGTTTTGTGCTAAGTCAGCATAGTGCTCTAAGTTATGTTGGTTGAGTCCTTTGTAGTAGTGAAAATGTGTAATGAGCTCAAGTGTCCTAAGGTGATAAATCAAGTGTAAGCAAAGTCATACACTGATATCATCACATACCAGAACAATTATAAGCCGTTATGCAAAGTCTCTTGAGTAGTGACAGTGATGAATAATAAATGTATTTGTTGATAATTAAGAAATTACAGTTTGCATTTAGGCTCCTTTATAGCAAACAGCTCACCCTTTTTGCTACAAGTTGTGTTGTAGCTTGTCTACATATTTTTGTGGTGCTAAAGACAGGTGTTCTTTCAGCTTTTGCTGCTGGTAGTTTATTTATTTTTATTTTTTAAAAATTGCAGCAACATTCTTCTCATTCATTTTTATTTATTTATCCCAGATTTCTTATTCAGATTAAAATATATTAGTATTAGAAGTATTTTTGATCACCCTGACCACTCGGCTTTAGCGAGGTGGTGCCAGCCATGTGTAATCCTTTTGACATGAAGCACATTTTGGAAGTGGTGGAATTTTAGCTCCATAGGTTAAATAAAATTCCGTTTTCAAACTATGTTCATGGCACAATTCAGCTTTGACAGCTTGTTACATGGTGCCTCTGCTCCCAAAGTTAACAAGAACTCCAGAATCCTGTGCTTTTTATTTGTACTTTGTGTTTGAATTTTGTGTGCCTTCAGTCATTAGACTGGCAACATAGGCGCACTTCACCCTGAACTGAATCTACTGTACTGTGACCTAGCAAAGCAGGTAAAAGAGACATCCAGTACTGCGCCATCGGCACAAAATCGTCTGACTCTTTTATGTCAGTCAAAGGCTCTTCAACATCACTAATACTGAGAAATGGCTTTTTCCATCTTTCTTCTACAGTCACAAATTTATGCCTGTTAGAGCTCCGTTTTGTACTTCTGGTACTACTACCAGTTGTCACGTAATGGTACCTTTGCTAAATGTCTTTGTCCCCATTCCAAGAGAGTGTAGAGTGATACAGATGCATGATAATTACCAGAATAATAAAGAATAACAGATAATTATATTGATTTCAATCCTTAGAGGTAGGTATGCCTGTTCTGTATAGCAGTCACAGACCATTTGTGTTGTAATACATGACTTTATAGTTGACATTGTGGTACATGATTTCTAAGTCTCCGGTTGAAATTGTATTTAATTACCTCTAATATGCTTTGCACTTTATTCATGCATTCCTTATAATAGTACCCCAATACTTGGTTGAAAGCAGTAAAATTTACACAGCTATTTTGCCGTGACATCTTTACCCTTTGCCCTAAATTCATGTATACAGCTCAGTATTAAAACTTAGAAATTTGTCTCAAGGGTCTTACAATCTAGATTACATCATACAATACCCTTTATCTGTAGACCTCCTCATATCCCCTTAATGAGGGAAAAAACTTGTGTGCTTTTATTCTTTCAGCCTTTCTGCTAAACAAATTTGCGTTTTGTTTTTCTCGACTCTTATAAGATCAAATCAGATTTGTAATCATTGTAAAATAACTCCACTTTAATGACAGACAGATCCTGAAAATTGACTCTAATTAGAACTTATTAGATCACGAGTTTCTACTCTTGGGTATAGGAGTTTTTTCATTTGAATGGAGCCTTAAAATAGCACAATTTAAAGAAATAACACGATGAAAGCAGAGAGCAATACAGTGTGCTATAAAACACAATCATTTTCAGCTTCCCTCTAAATACCATTTATATGGGTATCAGGTGCATGATAATGTAATGACATGTCCATCTGCACCTAATGTATGGCAGGAAAAAAGAGATTGTGATGAACACTTGTCTCACATTTCTTAGTGGATACACACTCAGCTTTAGTGTATGCATACTGAAAGAAAACTGCTGGTCACCATCAGAAGGCCGTGGTTTTTTCATGTAATTAGGGCCCTTAAAATCCCCCCCACACAGAAGTGATTGTGTTTCATGTGATTGTAGTCTGTGGTGTGTGCTGCAGTGTGCACTTGCTTGAAGGCCATACCAGGCCAGCCTATGTCTCTGTTTGCATAGACCTAAACGGAGACATGGGGTGACATAAAGAAATACTAATTCTAGCAGACCCAGACATTTTCTCTAAAAGAATGAGTCACTAATTGTGTTTTGTGCCACACTGAGAGGAGCATCACTGTGTGCCAGGTTGTAGAGCTTGGCTAATCAAAATTTGTATCCTCCTTTCACTTTCTGGCTCAGTTTCAGACTTTCTCCTATTTGTCTGTGCTGCTACTTTAGTGGACATACTCGTAGACATATTAAAATCTTGCTGAATTTCTGATTGGGGTTCTGCCCTTGACACAATGCATGGCATGAAGATGAAATTCCTTCACACAGCACTTAACATGCTGACCAGTTCTTTTGCTGCATGTCTGCTTTTCGGGTTTTGACTTTCTGTGGTGCATAAATGTGTGTGCGCAGGCCGGAACCCTGCGATTCTGTGGCAGTACGGAGTTCTCTGGAGGACTGTGGGCTGGAGTGGAACTGGACAAACCAGAAGGGAAGAATGATGGCTCGGTAGCAGGGGTTCAATATTTCACCTGTCGAATCAAACATGGTAGGTCATGCCACAGTGCTTGAAGAGCAAACACACTGACTCAACCCCCACCTTCTCCCTCAGTTCATTTAAAAACTCTCATTGACTAAAGGACTTAATGGTCCCGTCACTTTTTCAGTAGTATCTCATCTAACCCCAGGAAATCACATTTGCCCCTCCTGTCAGTTGTCAGTAATTTTTTTTCGCTTGTTTCATGCAATGTGTGTTATACAGTTTTCTTTATTTTTCTTATCAATTCTGTATGTCTTGGTGTATGACTTCTGTATACGTACAAACCGTATTCCTATGCTTTTTTTTCATAGGGATTTTTGCTCCCCTGTCCAAGATAAGCAAACCTTCAGAAAGGCATAAAACCAGCACCACGAAGACGTCCACACCCATACGCCCCTCTCGTCGCATTGACCTGTCCCGCATTACTTCCAAGATTAACACAGGTAAAGAACAAGTGGTGCATGTCCTACTGTTTAGTCAGGAAATGTATTTAATGGTATTCAGTCAAGTTCTACAAAGCATTCGTATGATTGACATTTGACAAGAACTATGACTGCTCAGAGAGCTTTGGCGAGCTGACACGGGTCCATCTGGCTCTGTTCTCATGACTGAAGCTGTACTCAGGTCCTGTCAGGTCCACTGAACATTGCAACAAGGTCAGCGTGAGTCTCAAAAGTATTCGAGAGAACAGGCTTACCTGAGAATCCCAAATTTGCTGTGATAAAAAAGACTTGCATTGATCAATTCACAACATAAACTGCACAGACAGTGAACATAAATAGGCCTCAAGGACAGAGAAATGTGTGAACTTTTGTGAGTGCAGGAAAAATAAGATGTCACATAGACAGGTGTTTCCTTGTGTCACTGGTAATCTCACGTCTAATCCCTGGAGAAGACCAAGGATACATTGTAAAAACTACACATCATATAAAAAATTTCAAGAGACCTGTACCAACCTTACAAAGGCTAAGCAACAGAATGACGGCTCTACTTCCATTAATGGCTTTCTAACATTGTTTGCTGAAGAAGTGTTGAAGTACTCACACTTGAGGGCATTTAGGAGACACAGTGAGCTTAGAGGGCTAGTATCAACAGAACCAGAGGCCTGTGCTCGTCCATATTCTTGGGTTTGAAAATGACTAAACGAAAAGTTGTTGATGATAATAGCCCCCCCGGCACATACAGGGTGATATTCTGGTGATCATCTGCTTCCTCTCTCTGTGTCTGTAATACAACTAATATCATTATCATGCACAGTAAAATATAATGCTTTATGTTTAACAAAACATTATGTTTGACATTTCTGAAGTAGGGCTACTACCACCTACCTTGGATTGACTCTAAGCATTTATTGACTTATTTTGAAGCATGAAGGATCCAGGGTGAAAAAAGCTATGTCAGAAGTACTAAGAATTTTATTTATACAGCACTTTTCAAGCTGTAGCACAAAGGTGCTTTGCAGGTTAAAGGATTTACAAAATACTAAATGTAAAACCAGGGCCCCATATCTGCCAAGCCTTTAAGACATACAACATGTAGGAACATGAGAGCTGACCATCAACCTCACAGAGCCCAAACATAAATGTGGAAGTGCAAGTGCACAACAAAAGAAGACATTTTGTAAAAGTAAAATTGGGTAAAAAAGCTAAATGCATATAAAGCATCTCAAATTCAGGTAATTTAGGAAATTATAATGCAAACCAAAAAAAAACAATATTAAAGGTAATATACAAATAACAAATGATTTCATGTAAAACACAGAATACTGACAAAAGAACAAAGTCAGAATTTTTAAGGGAGATAAATGTCAAATATATTAGAATAGATATAGAAAAAACAGGTATGATGACTACTAAGTGAGAACAAGTAACCTTTGTCGTGACAAAGTAAATGAAATAAGTCAAATGAAACTAAACATCATAACATGAAAAGCAAACCTAAAAGTTCTGTGCAAATGGAAAAGAGAGACGTTGTTGAACATGTAGAAGAGATTTTTATGTTTTTAAGGAGACTCTTAAAAGCTACAGTGGAGTCTGCCAAGTCAAGCTGAGCTGGAAGCTGCACAGTCACTTGTGGGTTTCAGTCTGGTCAGTGGAGCAGCTAAGTGTTAGTGCCCTGAAAGGGGCAGCAAGGGGTTAAAAGCATGCCTGACTTCTTCTGTCATTAGTAGTGAAACTTATCTCAGAGATGTTTCCTAGCTGTTGAAAGCAAGCTTGGACGATATTTCTAGTAAAAGGATAAGTGGCTATTCCAAGGGTCTTTGCCACAAACCTAACATTGGTACTAAGTGAACCGAAGGACAACTGTATCTGTAGTTTGATGTTCTGGACCAAAGATCACAACCTAAAACCTATTAAATTGTAAGAAGTTAGCTGCTGTCCAGTTCTTGACATTGGATAGACAAGAATGCAGTCTGGCTAGATTGCTCATTTTATGTGGTTTCAACACATGTGGTGTGACAGGATGTTGTATTGCTGAATGTACAGAGACAAGAAAAGGGCCTTATGAGTAGATCCTTTGGGCTGGTCCACAGGTGATGCTTGCTGTTGAAGATATAACATCCTGGTTGGAGACAAATAATATCTTTTTTTCCAGATAAGAAGAGGATCACTCCAGTGCAACTCCAGTAATTCCTGCCAGTTTCCTTTTGTCTTGTCTTTTAATCACATTTTTGTGCTCTGTGGTGTCAAAGGCTGCCCTAAAGTTTAGCAGCACTAAGACGGAGCATGTTCACAGTCTGCTGCAGTCATGAGTCACTTGTCACATGAGGGAGATGTTGTGTGTACCTTAGAGTGTAAACCACTCTGGTTGTTGTTTTCAGTTATGTTGTTTCTTAGTGCTTCTGGAATATTTTTAAGATATATTACAATTTAGAAATAGTTTCGTATGTTAGCCAGATCCAGTGTTGGCCCTTTCTGAACACATGCCATCGTAAAGGTAAAAATTTGAGGAGAGTCTTCCAACATTATAACCCAGTCCTCTAAATATCTCTGAATGTTATTTGTACTCCGATTGTTTAAACTTGACATGCTTTTGGTGCACAGTTGATCATGAGAGGTCGTCCCTGTTGTGTAACGTAAATATTTTAGAACATTGCTACATTGCCAAAGTTGTTGTTTCCACTGCTGTTGATCTGACAAATAACAAAACAAGTCAAATATTACAGTGCCTGTTAATTAAATACCTGTGTTGACCTTGTTTGTAGTAATCAAATAAAATCATTGTTGCTGTAATAATGGTATTTTTTGTTGGCACACAGTGCTTTTAGATGCTAAAATGGATGCCTGTACTGACAGTTTTCATTCTGACACAGCAGACTTCTAGCTTACTATGGAACAGGGTCATTTCAGTGTTCAGATGAATCCATCAGGTGGAGTCGTGACTCGAGCTTTTGTGCTAAAAAGAGGCTTTCTAAAGTTTCCTATCCTGTATGGGCTATGTCACTGCATAGCAGGATTTATTGCACCTGTACTTTCATATTAATCTTTCTTGAATACTTTGAAAAGTGTATTCTGAACCAGTGCCAACAGACAATGAATAAATTAGACTGCTGACAAGACCTTGCTCTCACAGTCCTTGGATGCCCATATCCTCAGCTCCTGACTAATGACGGCTACAGTCCAGTCACTTCCGAACACTGTACAAACCTTGTCTTGGTATGTTTTTTGTGGTTCTTGCCACCTTTATCTTTATTGTGCTGGTGATATATTTAAAGGTTTTGAAGGCCAATTGATCTGGGCGTTACTGGAGTAGTGGACCTCAGGAAGGCCTGTGGAAGTCAGTGATTGATAGTCCAATTAAGCAGGGTTTAATAACTAGGGCATAGACAGGCTGAATAACCTGGCAGCCATTCATCACAAGGTGTGTGTGTGTGTTTATGTGTGGCATGTAATGCATGTAGGGGCTTGTGTGTCTGCCCCTCTATACAACCCAAGAACTAGACTAATTTATGACCAAACACCTTTTCACGGCTTTTGTGAGCCTCGGACAGCCCAAACTCTCGAGCCACCTGTGTTTTACTGTCCCATTGGATCAGCAGTGCAGACAGCTTGCTTGTGTTTATCTATAGATTTGATGGGTCATTGTGGAACTGTCTCGTCTCACTAACCAGGAGAGACAGACACAGCAGAATGCCAGGCTGGCCCCTATTAGAGAGTGTCAACTGTAACTCAGGCCTCAAAGGATGGTGAAAACATAGACAGCCTCACAAAGCACGGCGGCTTGATTCATAAAGCCTCAGTGTGTGCTACAGTCTGCCACTTGAACTGAACGTCAGTCTGTGGAAGGGATAGATAGAGCCAGGAGGTCCCTGCAAGCTAAAGGTCAAGTGACAAGAAATGTTTGGTATTCTGCAGTAGAATTTAGTCTCCTCTTTGGAGTTCAAAGGAAAGAGACAACTCCGGCTCTGAGGGGAGCGTTTCCCAGCTCCCTCTAAATGTGAACTGAAATGGCAATCGATAAATACCACGACGGTTTGAAATTTTTCTAACACCTTTTCGAAGAGCAATATAATATTTAAACTTTACAGACCTGTTAATGACTTAAGAGTGGTTTTAGACAGTTTATGTGGCAGATTAATGCGTGTATTTGAATCCTCATTTTTATGTTTTCCGCAAATCTGCTTAGATATATGGATGTTAATTTTAATGTATATTGAAGAACGGACTCTGAAAAGGCTTTTGTCAGTTTAATGGAAGATTTAATTCAAGCCATAAACAATATATATATTTAAATTATCAAGTTTTGTCGCCGTAAACTAGTTAAAGAACACAATTGTGTTTACTTCTGCTGGAAGCGTTATTTATCATCGCGTGCCGCTTGAGTCAGTACTGAGATTTCTTTTGAAGTACTTTTGTGTTCACTGTCACCAGGGCTTTTGTGTGCATGTAACTGCTTGTCTCAGCATATTTAAGCGTTTTCATTGTGTGTTTCAGTAATTCTTGTTTCAATTCTACTCGACAACGTCATGCTTTCCTTTATTTGCATTTTTCACTCTGCTGCTCTTGTTTCATCTTTTTAGTGCAGCTTTTTTTTTGGTCCTTGCCTTTAACTCTGCCATGTTTGGAGTGCTACACTGTGCGTCTTCTTAATTTCCTCATTTGTGATTCTCTTTGTTTCTCCTAACTTGATGGACATAAACTCTGTTTTCACTTATTGGATCCACATTTGGATACTTCTTTTTTGCTCTAGGTGACTATTTTACATGCAAACCACTTCATTTACGTTCAAATTATTTCACTGTGTATGTTCAGTTGTTGATAATCAGAATGCTCAGGCAGTTCTTAAACAAATGCAGCATGGCACCAATAGAAATTATACTGACATAGTTTAGTTAATTTAGTCATTCAAACTACACAATCTTAATACAATTTCCTAGTTGTCAACATGACTTTTATTTATCAGTCTTAAAATCTGATGAGTATTGCTCTGTGTGTTAAACAGACGTCACTGTCTCTCTCTTGTGTGTGTGTGTGGAAAGGTTTATCTCTCTCTGTTAAAAAAACACCCGATAATCAAAAAAGCCCTCCTGGTCCCAATCAAGACACAGAGGGAGACACCTCAGTCATAACGACAGGTACTGCAGGTATAGTTGAGCCGGTTGTAACAGAGTTTGTTTCAGCGAATGTGGTGTGGGAATGTGTTTGGACTATTTAGTATCATCTTTTGTTGGTCTTTTGAAATCCTAGTTCCTCACCCTTGTCTGATAGTTAGTTCACCTTAATACCTGAATCCAACATTTCAGTCCATCTGTGGGCAGTTCAACAGTAACAGTCTTTTCAAACAAAGTTCCTCATAAATCAGACTGATACTTTGATAAGTTACTGTTTATCCTGCATTAGTCATGCATTCGTTTGAAGCATAATTAGATGGTAAAAATAGATTGGATTGAGGAATGCCTTTTCATCCGCAACAAAATATCGAGCAGAATTCCATATAAAGGCATTTAACAAATTATGTGTCTCAGTTGCCGCCCAAACGATTTCAGTGCACCTTGGCATTGATTCTCCAAGCCTCTGGAACTGTACTGAAGGGAGAAACACTATTCTGCAAAACATATTTCCTCATTTGGTGTTTTAAAGTTGGCACTAACACACAGGTCTAAAATCCTCCATTGGTATTCTATTGGGTTGAGATTTAGTGACTGTAACAGCCAGCATATGATTCACATAATTTTCATTGAACTGTGACCCTGAAAGAGACCACTCTTTATGGCAGAAATGTTTTATCATAGGATGAAGGTGATTACTCATGGAGGGAACTATGTACTGATTTACAGTTGCCCCTCCCTTTAAGGGGACAGGTGGACCTAAACCATACAACATAACCACTGGATCCAGTCACTGCAGGGATCAAGGGTTCAGATTTTACTTGTAATTTGTCGCCTGTCTGTAGTGTCCAAGTATAGTCTTTGTGCATGAAACCTAAACTACTCTAATCCAGATAGAAAAGATAGAATCAGCAGCCTCAACTGTTATGTCTATACATTGCCATCTGCTGTTAGGAACCCATTAGCCAAGGCTTACAATTGAAAACAACTTTTTGGCAAAGCCTGAGAAGTTTCTCGCCCATCACTATCTGCGTTTCAATTTGTTTGTTGCTGAATCTCCCCTTTTTCTTAAAGCACTTTGGCGCAGATTTAATCAATTAGCCTCCAAGAGTTGGACGCTTAATGAACTTATGGCCTGTGAAGGTCTGTGAAAGTTAAAAGCTTAATGAGGTCCGCTGTTCAGATCGCTTCTTAAGAGTGAAATTGGTCATCCTCCCGCTTCATCTCATTCCCTCAAGTTGGTCGAGGATCAGCATGCTGGCCTTTAGTTGGACCTCAGTAATGGTACACCTAAAAGAATGAGCTCGCTTGATTTGTGCTGCCTCAGAATGATGTGACACAACTGCTTGGATTTCTGAAAAGTGTAGCGGTAATTGTCTGGCTCCTGATGCTGTAGGCACCGTCACACTTAGAGGGATAAAACGGAAAATGAATAATAGACTGAGCTCCATTATTTCAATGGCATTACAAGAGTTCCTGATATTGACCTAAATGGATGGATGGTGGATTCAGTATTAAGAGTTGAGGCACACATTTGGTGCTGTGTGATTTTTTTTAGACAGCAGAATGGCTAACAAGATTCACAGATATCCCAGCCTAGTGTGTGTACTTAGCAAAGTTTTATTAATTTAAAGTTTTGGCTTTGTGATCTGTTTTGGTCACTTGGCTTGTAGGTTTCTTTTCTCAATGACCCATTCCTGCCTCTGCATCCTTCACACTGCAGGTGTCCTCTCCCGCTCTCTCTCCTCTTCGTCCTCTTCGCTGGACTCTCGTCATGGGCCGGGTGCCCGACCTCGTCCACTGCTAAGACAACGGCTCCCTCCCAGGCAGCGACGAGAGCGCGTTTCCCCGAGTCCCAGAACGACGCCCTCACCGGCCCTTCGCTCTTCTTCAGGCACCACAGCAGCACTAACTACTGCAGGTCTCACTATTACATGTTTCATACTGCATGGTCTTAACAGTGACTGAATGATTTTTGTGTCATTTTGCACATTATCCAATCGTCTTTGTTCATCTCTCTCCCAGATCTTCGAAGCCGAACTCCCTCAGGTAGTAGCTCCGTATGCGAGGGCTCTGAGGTGCGAATAGGGGAGAGGGTCCTGGTGGTGGGTCAGAGAACTGGTGTCGTCCAATTCTGCGGAAAGACCAGCTTTGCTCCAGGTCAGTTGTCACATGCTTCTGTCAATAAGATGAGAACATTCTTCAGCTCAATATATCTAAAAACATGCAAGCTAAAGTCTTCTGAAAGTAGTATGTTTTAAACTCCTGGGAAATGCTCATTAAACTCACATTTTCAAGAATAATGTCAATATTATTTTTGTCTTATTGCAGCTATTCTGCCAATTAGATTGTCTGACTTTTCTGTGCTAAAATTCCTCCAGTCCAGTTGAATAGATTCTTGTACTATTCATAGCAAGCACAGATAGTGATTCAGTAGGTTTAAGAGCATACTTCAGAGAATGTGTTTAGGGTTCAATAGATTAAAGCAGGAGGGTTCAAGGAGACTAAACTCAAGAAAAGGTTCAAACAAATCAGTTTGGTATACCACACCTTGAGTTTAGGAAAAACCTGAACAAAAAACTTCAAAGCCTATCTAAAATATTCATTGTCCTTTAATAAATTATGTCTGTCTTTACTTTGCTGTTTTTAGAGCTGACATAAAGAATTGGCTTTACTACAGTTTTCTTTAATGTTCCTGAACAAATCCTAATCCTTTTAGTCGGGCAGTAAGCTGGAGAGCTAGAGGTTTCTGTCCAAATACATTCTGATGATTTCACAGCTCAGGTAACCTTGTCCTGATCATAGAACTGAAAGAAGCCTTTGAGTCTTTAAAGAAAATAAAAATTCATGAATTAGGTCCCTCAAGAAACATAACCAAAGAAAGTTGGTGGTCTTGATTCTCAACTTGCTATCAAAAAGACATATTGTTCATATCAAGGTTAAGTTTTTCTCTTTGGTTCCGCAAAAGTCCAGCCCTATTAAATAGCATGAATAAATGATCTGGTTTAAGGAGAGGTAGTGTTGTATTTCTATAGGGAGCTGCTGCGAACTTTTGAGAGATCATCTTCTATTGATTTGTTGTAAGAAATGTCAAGACTTTCAGCATATTTGTTAAACTTCTGTGCAGTATCATGGGTCATTGTGGACAAAGACCAACAGTGAAGCTCTGCTAAGCTCGTCTCTTTCATCTTGCATGAACTCCATTACATACTCAAGTTACTGCAGTGGAAAACCTTAAGATACGTGGAAAAAATTTGATTTAAAAAAAAAAAAAAAAGCTGCTGCTGAGCAAAAGCCATTGAAACCGAAACAGAAAACAGCTCGCAGTATTCATTAATATTCACGCAGTCGTTCTGCCCGGGCATCAGTCATGTATGAATAAATAGTAATGTATCTTGCACCACTGAGAATCACGTTTGAAGGGATTTCAGTCTTAAGTTCCCTTTGATACTCTTAAATCAGTGTTAGCAATGCTCTGTTATCTCAGCCTCAGTGAGAACTGTACCTTTATACCAAATGCAAAAGTAGCTCTTCTTGCTGAAAACTTCACAGTAAAGTGGCTGCTTTTGAACATTCTGTCTATATCTTAATTTGGCACTTGTAAGGTGTCTGAAAGTAGTCATAAAGAGAAAGGAAGAGGATGCTCAGAATTTTGCCTAACATCGTTTTTTGGGCAATGACTGAAAGTTAAAGAGCTAAACAGTTATTTATGCAGGGAGCTACCTAAGAGTGAGAGCCACACGGTTTAAAGCCGGCTGTGCTGAATTGAGATGTAAGCCAAAGACAGGCTGACACGGAAAGATGAAAAGGCTGTACTGTAGCACAGCGTTGTTGGTTGAAGTCTGAGTCTGGAGAAACATTGTCCATATTTAGCCAGTTAACATGTTTGGATACTTAACGTGGAGATAATCTCTACACATGTTTGGATACTGCATTTTCTATGCATTACAAAAGGTGAATTGAAAAAATTTGAAAAGATAACTGTTTTTAAAAAAAAAACAATTATTCATGCTTGAGGTGGTTTCAGAATTTTTCAAAAAAGAGCTGCACATAATAGAAACACTTTTATTTCAAATAAGTTCTGATGTAGCAAACATTTCACATGGCTGATCAGCTGTTTCTTCTTGTTTCATTCTTGTTGCCTCCGGATAGTATGAAACAGCCGATACCGACTGAGATGAAAGCAGACTTACTAGATTTCGCTCCAATTTTCTCTCAAAGTTTTGTTCATTTCCTCCTCGGGGTATCTTGGCAGTTAAAAAAAAATAGTTTTGTCTGCGACTTCTTCGGCTCTGTTTATCACAGCCACGCATACAGTAGCTTATATTGCCATCGTCTGATGACACAAATTTCCATCCGTCCATCCGTCCATCCATCCATCCATCCATCCATCCATTGTCTGTACACTGCTTATTCCTCACTAGGGTCGTGGGGGGCTGGAGTCTATCCCAGCTGACTCAGGGTGAAGGCAGGGGACACCCTGGACAGGTCACCAGTCTATCACAGGGATACGCTTAGAGACAGACAACCAAGCACACTCACATTCACACCTCAGGACAATTTAGAATCACCAATTAACCTCAACATGTTTTTGGACTGTGTGGGAAGAAGCCGGAGAACCTGGAGAGAACCCATGCTGCACGGGGAGAACATAGAGACTCCACCAGAATAATCCCGGGTGTCCTCACTGGGATGCAAACTGGCAAAATGATCTTTACATGACATTGCATTGATCTTTTTTAATTATTTTTTTCAACATTTCAGAAGTTCACTTCAAATTTGTTAGATATGTAAACACAAGTACTGAATTTGACAAAAGTGTATCAGAGTCACTTACTCCACCTTAAATATCAGCACAGTGAAATGGGAATTCTAAGTGTATCATGGCCATTTACAGGTGAGCTAAATTTCCATTTAGGAAACTTATCTGTAACTCGTACCACCCTTTTTGAAGGTGATTGCTCTGCTGTATACAGCTTGGTTTGTCTATCCAGCAAGCGTTTTATTTTATGCTAACACATCTAAGTTGCCAACTTTGAAGAGTGTATTTGATTTCTGGTCTGTCTTTCTGTCCGTGCAGGACTCTGGTTGGGCATTGAATTGGACAAGCCAAGCGGTAAAAACGACGGCTCAGTGGGAGGAGTGAGATACTTCAGCTGCCCACCAAAACATGGAGTCTTTGCTCCTCCATCTCGTGTTCAAAGGTGAGTGCAGGCTCCTTAAGGTAGCTTCAGTTTCCCCACTGATGATTAATGGTCCCTTTTGGTTTTTGCCAGTGGTTATCCACAGAAGTAAAAACAGATTTGTCAAACAAGTCTCTGTAATAAATTCTTTAAAGTTCAGAGCATATTTGACAATATGAATTGGACAATACGCCCTGAAAACCCTGAGGTTGCATTTCATTGCCCTCATCAATACATCAGATGGCACTAATGAGTTCTTCTGACAGTGTCATTTGTGTGAGCGCTGACATATTTGATTTTGCCCTCTGTGCGGCAACCAGTGCTCCTCTGTACTGCTGATTAACTAGAGTCAGAGTTGTCAAACGTGAAGCCTGAAGCCATTGCGCAGCATGACTTCTCAATTTAATGTGGCACCTGGTAATGAGCCAGACGCCATCATCACCGCCTTTAAATATGGATTATAGATAATGAGTGTGCGAGGGAGGTAATATTTAAACAACACGGTATGGAATATGTCAATAGGACGGTACCGTAAAATGTTGCTTTGCAATTTAGGTGAATAATTGATTTTTTCTCTATTGATATGTTCTCACTGGTTTGCTTCATATTATATTGTTGAGACTACAAGTGAGCTGCAAATGTAAAACATAAATCACCAGTTTGGCTGCCAGTGGGTCATGTTAGTAATGTTTTATATTCTAATGCAGTGATGAGAAGTTAAAGATATGAATGATTCAAACTTGCTGTTGTTTTATTCCCTGAAGGCATAGAAGACAGACCGATTAGCACAAAAGCTGTGGTTGTGTTGAGTTAAATAAATTAATAATGATAAAAGATCAAAATATTTCCAATAAAAAATGACAAGACCTTTCTGTAAACAGTCTCTGACATTGAAGCATGTAGGCCATACATGGCTCAGGTGCAGCATCCAAGAATTGGAAACTCTGCAGTGAAGTAATAAAGGGTCAGGTGTGCTGTGTAATGTATGTCTTTCAAATTCAGCCCTGTGCCAGTGTGTGGACAGAGATGGGAAAAAAAAACAATTTTTGCTTTCTGCTCTAGACACTTGGAACACCAGGCTAAATTCAAGACTATTATAAACTGTATGAGAAATGGTTCTTTTACCAATTGGCTTTGGTTTTATCTTGTTTCAGCTTCAATAATTCAGACTAATTTTCTTTGAACCTTCATGTATTGTTATGTTGTTTTAATATTTTTATTATTTGATGTCATGAAAACCTGTAATGCTGCCATCCTGGCTAGACTTCAATTAAAAAATGAGATTCAATAAAGGTTGAATTAGTTCTTCATTTGTCTCCAAGACTTAGTACAATATCTGCAGTGCTTTAGTCTTCATCTTTCTATAACTAGAAATAGGTTTTGGAACAGTTTTTACTCTTGAATTAAATAAGCGATATGTTAGTATAATTTTTGATAAATATGTTTTAATTTGCCAGGATGTTTATATGCATGTAGCTATAATTGAGTTAATTGATGCCCCTGAATATTTCTGGTATAATCGCAGCAACTTAATTTCAAGTCAAGTGTCTGAAATTTGGATTAATAGCCAATTTATTTTGTGTTGACCTGGGGTAAAGTGATACTGAAGCAGTATTTTGAATTCAATTCTGATAGAGACACAACATGCACACTGGTCCATTTCAGACACGTGAGACTCCAGTCAAAATATCCTCTCAGCTAAAATACACTTGTCTCTTGAGGTGTCTAATCAGGCTCTGAGAAAGCTCTCGGGTGTGTGCAGTCATGTCTAGTCATGCATTGAGGCTTGTACCCCCTTGCTAAACATACAATTACAATAAACCTAATAGCGTGCAGAGCCAGAAAGCAGAAAACTTGAATTACATGTTTTAGAATTCAGCCATGGTGTATGTAATAATATGTATGTATACAAGTCAAGAATTTATTTGCCATGACCTGAGTTTGAGAAAACTGACAGTTCAAAGTGCCCTAAAAAATATTAATCGACTTGTGAATGCATTTTCCACAGTTGGTACGTTATAATTTCTACTTGAAAGTTCAGTTGAAAACAGCAAAGCTAAATCTTGTTTTGATTTCCAAACAGATGAGATGTTTTCTTGGTTTTGTAGTTTCATTAGATGTGCATATTACACAGTAGATCCTAAACCACCGCTGTGGAGAGTAATATTAGATCCCTGTTTTGGAAATGTAAAACGTTAGATGAGAAAAAATATATATTGAAAAGTGCACTTTGCTTTGCCTAATAACCGCTCTGGTGCAGAGATGTGGCCCACCATGGACTGCTGCCAGCTGTATTGGCTGCATGTGAAACATACAGATGCGTGACAGTTTGAACGAAAATATATTCTGTTAGGGTAAAAACAAAAGAGCTTTAGATCTTCTTGGAATATATTTTAAATTTTTTTTAACCTCTACTTAAACAATGAACAACATTCTTATGAAAGATATTCCTCAATTTGGTGTTTTGATGGTGATGATGGAGTGCTGCCAGAATCTCCCAGCTGTGTTGAATTTGGTTGAGATGTGGTGACTGTGATATTTTATACTGCATGTCTCATGAAGGGTCACATAAGCTTCCATTATACACAGCTTTTAGCTAAGCTACAGTGCTGTGAAAAAGATACAGACATCGTTTGTTTTTGCACATTTGTCAAATTTAAATGTATCCGATAGTCGAACTAATTTTAATACAAGACAAAAATAACCCCAGAAAACACAAAATGCAGTTTTTTAAAAATTATTTCATTCACGGAAGGAAAATGCTGTCCAGCCTCACCTTATTCTAGCTGAAATACCCTCTTTGCTACCAATCTACAAAATTAACAAATTAATGTGGCAATTGGGTTCAGTTTTGCCAACCACATAGACATATGATAACTGCCAGACTTGTTGAATCTAAACATCACTTAAATAGAGGCTGTCTGGTGTTGTGAAGTAGCTAACGGGTCTCAAAAAGATGAAGAGATTCAAGAACAGATGTGACACAAAGTCATCGTCACAGGTGGAACTTTTTGGAAGACATGGATCGGTTGAATCTGGTGTGAAGCTAATACTGCATTCCACAAGAAGAAGCATATACCAGCAGTGAAACCTGGTGGTGGTGGTGGATGGTTTAAGGTTGCTCTGCTTCCACAGGACCTGGATGACTTGTCATATTAAATGGAGCCATGAATTCTGCTCTCTATCAGAAAATCCTGCTGGAGAATATCCACCATCAGTCTTCAAGCTCAACACAAATGGGTTGTGCAGCATGACAATGACCTGAAGCACATCAGCAGGTCCACCTCTGAAAGGCTCAAAAAGAACTAAATTAAGGTTTTGGAGTGACCGAGTCAATGTCTGGACTTGAATCCAATTCAGATGCTGTGGCGAGACCTTGAAAGGGCAGTTCATTCCAAAAACCATCTAGTATGGCCGAAGCAAAGCTATCCTGCAGAGAACAATGGGCCGAAATTCCTCTATGACGATGGAAAAGACTGAGCACAAGCTATCGCAAACGTTTAACTTGTTGCTGCCAACGGTGGCCCTGACCAGTTGTTATGTTTTGTGGACTATCGCTGTCTAATATCAACTAAATCGTAACATTAGTTTGGTGATCTGGAACTTTCAAGTGTGAGAAATATTCAAAAATAGAAGACATCAGGAAGGGAGCAAATACTTTTTCAGACCACTGTATACACAAGCCGTTTAATTTTTCATTGTCGGACATCATTTCGGTTCTACTTCACATTTTTTGCAAATGGATAAAAACTGTTGACCTTTTTTTTATTAGATGGCACACTAATGGCACAACGCCTCGAGTGTTTAATGTGTGTCATAACTGAATAAAAGCCATTATAGTTTAAAAAGCAGTTGACATCTAAAGTACCAAATGTGTGTTTGTAAAGGCGAGAGGTTCACCAGAATTGAAGGACTGCTGGTTAAATTAACACATTCCACCTTTATTTCAAAACGTAATTAGTCTCCTTCCTTCGCCACTTGTGCTTCATCTCGATGCAGATCCACGTCTTCCTCCTCTTTATTTTCTTGTTTCTCTTTTTTTTCTCCTCAAACTCCTGTTTATGTCTTCCATGAGATAAAAGCTGCTTTTTGGGAAGTCAGCTCCTGTGTTTTCTTGCCATCCCTTATTCATGTCCTTTTTGTTTCTTTCTTTTTTCTTCTTTCTAATTAAACCTAGGGTACAGGGCGTACTCAGCAGAGCACACACTTCCCTGCTGTCTATTGACGAATATCACCCTCTCTCCATCCAGGAGCCTGCTTCTCCTTCTCTTTTCTTTTCCTGTCAGCAGCTATCACAACCCATTAGGAAAACAAACGCCCCACCCTCCCACACACACTTTGTTTTTGTTTCTCTACCCCTCTATTCACGTCTCTTAGAAAACAAAAAAAAAAAAAGCCTTTTCCTCTTTTGCTCATTTCTCAACATTGGCACGCCTGATAGCTTCCAGAGTTCTAATGTAATTATTAGCGTTGTATAGTAGCTTAAGAAAACGTCAATAAGCAGGTGAGGCGCCCTTGTGCAGGCAGGTCTTTATTTTCATTCAAGCTGTTTACAGAGAAGATGCCATCAACAGAAGCAGACCCAGTCTCCTCAGTGCAAGCTGCTATTTAATTAATTTTTCAAAGTAGACATTGTAATCTATATTGCTGACTGAAACAAACTCTGAATCAGTGTCTACAGAGGTTTTGCGGCGTGCATTGTCTAATTCTGTAAAACCTCAGTGAGGACACTTACAGGTTTCTTTTTTTTTACTCACAGGATCCATGGATCTGTTGATTGCCTGTCAGAGCTCACCTCCTCACGCCTCAGTCATCCTTTCAGCGGTGAGAATTCTGCCTTTATTGCAAGCTTTGACTGAGATTTATTTGAAATGTGTCTTGGCATTTATTATTCCGTGAGTGCTTGTGAAGTCATTCTTATGCAAGTGTCTCAGTGGGAGCACTTGACTCTTATGATTGCTGTGCAGGGACAATTCGTCGCAGTTTCAGCACATCATCGGCCATCGCCACTGCGAAGGAGACGAGCAGAAGAAGCACTGTTTCCAGGTGTGTCTCTCTTTTTTAACATCCCTCACATTTTTTCCATCACTCCCCCCCCCACAAGCTTTTCAGTTTCATCCTAATCCCCTGCAGCAGTGACAGAATCAATACTGATAAGAAGCAGTGGTATTAGTCAGCAAAAGGTTCCTTTTTTTAAATGGCCAATGCATGATTGTGGGTATAATGAAAGAGAGCAGGGAATTGCAGATCAATCCCTCAAACACCAAGCTCCCATGAATCTCCTACTTACTTTTGATGTATTCTTTCACACTGCATAGCTTTTCTAATAAATCTTTCTTGCTTTTTTTTTTTTTTTTACTGTTACGAACAAACAAAACCAAACAAACATAAAAAAAAAGGAGTCGTTCCAATCCTCACCGTCGACGCTGGAGCACCCTCAGCGGCGGTAGTGGCAGTGTTCCCGGAAGCACTGCAGGGTCCAGTCCCTCTCCCAGCACTGACGGACAGGTCCGCCTCCATGTGGGCATGCAGGTCCTCCTGAGCAGTGCCAATGAGATGGCATTCATCCGGTACCTGGGCACGGCAGACTTTGCCCCGGGCCTTTGGCTGGGTCTGGAGCTGCGAAGCCCCAAGGGCAAGAACGACGGCTCCGTGGGCGGGCGCCGCTACTTCACCTGTCGGCCGGGCCACGGTGTGCTGGTCCGTCCCAGCCGCGTCACCTATCGTGGCATTAACGGTGCCCGCTTGGTGAATGAAAACAGCTAAGGCCTCGAGGCAGCGGAAGGGGGTGGGTGGGTTTTAACCTTGTGTTTATGATGCACTTAAAGCAAAAGTTTTAAGTTTAAGCTTCTTCATCTTTTTGCATTAACGATTTTCTCATTCATATACTTAGTCCTCTGTACTACTCAGAGGTGTTGTGAGTTACAGGAATAAAACCACTTACTAAGTATGTTTTTTTTTTTTTTAATATAGGTGACAAAAAGCACTTTATGAAGTTTAAATTCTTACAAAAAACTTGTTTTGGCAGGGTAGGGGAGGGGGTCTTAATTAGACATAAAACACTGCACTACTTTTAATCTGATTGCACTGATAAAACATCAATATGATAGATTAGAATAAGATAAAGTGGATGATATAGATGTGCACACATGCAAAAATATTTTCTATACCTAAAGCTAATTTCGATTACATCAAGTGAGATTGTGTGCCCACCAGCCAGGACACAGGAGGAGGGGATGTGGGAGGAGATGTTTTCAGAGTCTGGACACATGCACTGCAGCACCCAACCGCCCAGCGGCTGCTCTGTCTCAGAACTGTTCTTCAGTCTATCACGTTTTCAGTCCATGTCGATCTCTGCCACGCTCACAGCACCATGCTCTGTTAAAGGCCTGGACATTTTGGAGGCGGGTGAGCTGCCAGAGCCTCCCTCGTGTTTCCGTTTCTTGCCTCTGCTTCTTGCGGCTGCTGAGTTCATGTGTTGGAGGTACGGCAGTGCGCTGGGAAAGGCCCGGGAGACAGCTGCAGACTCTGCTCCTCCACCTCCGGCATCTTCCGCTAATGTAGTCTACTTTCTAACCAAAAGTGTGCATGTGTTTATGCGAGAGTGTACGCATGCATGTGTATGTTAATTAAAGCACTTTGAAACAGGAGAGACTGATTTTTACCAGGGTAGTCTTATGACTTACAGATAATTGACGGATGTTTAATCAAAACTGGATTTTCACTTTATAACTCTATGAGAATTAAGTAGGATTTAATTAAACTTAGACCTCCATCAACCTCCTTTAAAGTATAACTGCACCAGACGTTGTTTCCTCCTGTACATCAGTCTCTGTCACAGGCTGTCTATTAACTTGACACAGATGAATGATGGTGATATTGTGTCATGGCATAGCAAAAATACTACCTATTACCCGCTGGGATATGATTCCATTACAGCTTGCAACAGACTGACATTGTTGAGACAGTGATGGAATTTAGGCATAATATCACATCAAATAAGAAATTGACGGTTTGCTTCATAAGTACTTTAACTTCAGCTGGGAACACACTTGACGAGCGAAAGCCTCATTTTAAACCTGATTTGTCCACCGTGACAGATTTATTTATTTATTTTTTATTTTTTTACAGAATTGTGGAGAGTGCTGTTAGCTTCCCTGTGACTGATTGAGATTTCAAACCCTTTCTCCTTCTGGCTCAGCATTAGATCTGTCAGAGCTGTCGCTGTCACATTTTCGGTTTGCATTATAACCTGAATTTGGACTAATCTCATTGTGATTCGGCGCTTTACACCGGTTACTATTGTTCTGAATTGTGTAGTCGGCAAATGCCAGCCGCTAAATGTGTGAGGGGGTGTTTAGAGTTTAGAAGTCTTGTGTGTTCCCAGCTTTGGTAACGACCTTTCAGTAAAGTACGGTGTCACTGCATTTGTTGAAGGGCTTTGGATGGGTCATACTTGTATTTAATGCTTAATTAAAGCAGCTTGACGCCGGATATATGCAATCATCCAGAAGTTTTAAGAATAGAGTTTGCAATCTGATTAGAGCCGTCTGTGTAACTCGACAGAGAACAAGTCATTGATTGTGCATGTGGAAAACAGGTCCACTATTCAGTAAAACACTCATGCACCATCCAATTAGGGCGAGTAGGCCACAACAGTAGCTGTAGAATCTCCTGTGGCCTTCTCTCATTGATCTGTCTGGTCAGGCCCCCTGTGATTGAAAAGCAGTGGTGGTCAGAGCCCAAGGTTGTCTGAAATATCTGCCACAGATGAAATGAGTGAGGGGGGTAAAAGAGGTCTTTTTGAATTCTTATTGAAACATTTTCATTAACACATTTTTTTCTTAAAACAAATAGTTCAGTTACATTAAGGCCAGCTCTTGATGGTTTCTGTAACATCTGTAATTATTCCACATTTCAAATGTCATCTATAGATATCCTTATAGTTTGATGCTGCACGAGTGAGTCTTAAATTCACTGATGAAAGTCTTCTGGCTCTGGGTTCTTGTTGGTAATTTTTTTTTTATTTATGTATTTCCTGATATGTATATTGGAAGTGTGGGTGTGTGACAGAGGGCTTTGGTCTGATGCATTTACATGCTGAAAAAAACAAAACAGTATTTGTAAAAAAAAAATAAACAAAAGATTCTATTCCAATTTGACTTCTTTTGTCCGTGGCTCTAATTTCTTTCTTCTTCTTTTTTGTTGGCTGTGTGCTTTTATTGAGTGTGGTGGTTCTAATAACAAAGAGGTTTTCTTGACGTTCTTGGATTGTATATAAAAAGCAGAAGAGAGTTGTCTTTAGGGACTAAAAAAAAAAGAAACACCGCAAGCACTTTGAAATGGTTACATGTCTGTTCACCTACCACCCGATTCCACTGGGCCTCATCTCCGTCAAAGCTGAAAAAAGCCTGCTACAGGAGCAGCATTGTTTGCTTACCGCCAGCCTGGGCACAGAAATTCAAGTTTGAATAGAAATGACATACCCTATTATGCCATGATTGTGGAACAAATAGGTGTTTGAATGGTTGCTTAAAATTGTTTCTATACTTATTTTGCCTATTTTTGTAGTCCACACAGGAGAAAAAAGGGAAAGGATCCAGCGAAGCAGCATTTGTCTGTCCAAACTACTGACCAAGAGATTGATTCTAAGGTGAGATTAAGATGCAGTTATTGTAGCACGAGCAACTGTCTTCAAGCATAAATAGAAAAAGCTTTAATAGTGTCCCACACAAAGCATCTAAAGACATTTTAGGAATGACACCATAATGCTTTCTGTCATTCTTGTAATCCTCATATAGTTCACATAATATACAATTACTAATGGACAAGATGGGGACTGTTGTAGAACAGTCTCCACAACTAATGAGCTTAAACCTCAGAGATGTTTGCCAGCACCTTATCTAATGTCAGATTGTCAAACTAGAATACAAACAAAACAAACAAACCCAATGCAGTATCAAGATAATAAAGTGTTGGTTTGAAAGGGAAAAGAAAATTTGCTTTGGCTCAAAGAGGTTCAAGCAAAGTGTTGAGTGTCAGAGTTATAATTATGAGGTTCCAGCTTTTAAATAGCGGTCATGTCAACATCAAAGTCATAATTATTTTGGATATTTTAATATTCCATTTTAGTTGTTGTGAAATTTACCAGAGAAATCTCAAGTACATGAAAAACAAGCGTATGTGGTCGTCATACATCAGGCAAAGATGTCC